>NC_069504.1:303677648-303910148 GCF_027579735.1 Bombina bombina | reverse complement strand
AGGATAGAAGCCGTTCAACGCCATAGCGTGCAAAAATGGCAATATTATATAGCTTTATATCAGGAAATGCTAAACCACCAGATACCTTATGTTGAGATAATTTTGTTATAGCAATCATCTGCCTGGTCTTATGCCAGAAAAATTTAGCACATGCTTGATTAAATGATCGGATATCTTTATCCTTAATAAATAAGGGAATATTATTCATCATATATAATATCATCATATATAATATCTGTGGAAACAAGATGGATTTCATCATCATAACTTTCGCTGATAATGAGATTGGAAAAAGACTCCAGCGTGACAATTTAGAAGATATATGTGAAAAGAAGGGCGTAAAGTTACGTTTGTACCAAATGTTCAGGTCCCTGTGTAATTTGATCCCAAGGTATTTAAAGCTCTTGACCTCTTTTAAATTATTAAACAAATCGTTAATCACAGCACCACAAAAGCATTCTATCCCCTATCAGAAAAAATTAGAAAAAATTCTATATATGTTTTTAGGGTGCAAGAGTTTAGTAAAACCTCCAATTTTACCATCTACAAATAACCAAAAAATGAAACTCAGCACACCTCAATTTAGCAAAAGTGTAAATGTAATTTATTACAAGGTATCTAATTACAATACTATAATATGAATCCACAACTTTCAGTCCATCCACACATGCAAACTACTTTCATTCATAAAATAATAAGATTCAACCCAGGCGTCCCTGGAAGAATCAACTAAGGCTCTCAGAAAAACCGCTATTAATGTCTTAGAAAGTTCATGTAGATGAAACGGTGAACAGTCCCTTAGACATGTAAAACTTTCACAGTGGTTTTGAATTTAAACTCTTAGATGCAATTTTTCAAATATGGTTGCTGTAAGGAGATTCTTTTTCGATTATAAATGTATCTTCTTATACATGAAATTTGAATAACATTTTGAGCTCTGTAATTATTCCCTTATTCAGCATACACCTTTTTATGATGAGTATAAGCACATTTATGGGTTAGTGCAAAACAGAACAAAAAGCCGTTAGTTCATCCAGCATATGTATTCAACTATATGTTAACACTCTATATACTCCAAGGCTCTTTCCAAGTTCCCCTCTTTAAACCACACTTGCGGTTGGGTAGTGTTCAGCCCGGGTATCGGTACGTAAGTATTCTAACAGTTCATGTTGTAACATATGCATAAAGTTTCTGACCCTTTCCAGGTATTAGAGTGTTAATAAATTAAAGCGTCTCTAATGTGATGGAAGCCGTGTGTTAAATCAGCAGGTGTATTACCAATCATCTGTATTGCGTCTGTGTTAGTATAGAAGCTGGCCAGTTAGAACATGCATGTTAATTAGCTTTATAATACTTGCGATTTCACATCCTTTTGGATAACTGGAGATGCCCCCGACTTTTATCCACTCATGCGGACGGGAGAACAAACACTTGTTTCGGTCTTGTGTCTTTATGAAACCACGGCTCTTTTCTGTAATCTTTTTGCATCAAAGTCCTTGTATCGACAAGCGGTTCAGTGAGCAGCCTTACACTCCGACGCGCGTTTCGGGACTCCGCCCTTTCTCAAGGAGTATACGTCATCATGGAACCGGCCTCTTTTAGAAAGGCCCAAACGTGAATCTATTGGTGCATACACACACACCCATCTAATACGTCACCCATTCGACTATTATACGAAACAAAAATAATGTGACTTAAAGCTATATAAAAACTAACTAAATGTGATAATCTCACTACACGAGCATAGTGATTATTGAGGCAGCAACGATGCAACAAAATGACACAGTTATCTTAAACCAACCGAACATATGAAAATAAACGTTCGTTCTTGGTATACATATTTTTCGTTACTTAAATATGTGTTGACCCAATTACACGGATAGGGTCTCTTTATAAGGGATTAAATTCTCACTTGGCCTATTGGATATTTAGATTTGATCTACCTGTCTAGATGTAAACCTAAATTAGACTCTATATAACCAATACTTTTTGCTGTATAGGGTTGTAAGACTAACAGAGGGGGGCAAAATAAATATCTACAGGGGGATTATTTTATGCAGACAAAATAAATAAATATTTATTATTGTGTTTTAAGCACCCATTGAATATTTATTTAAGCTGGAAAAATCTTATTCATACAAAATGTCCCCAAGAAATATCTCTATTGAGACCCCTAGGTGACAGTGTGTCCAATTTTCTTATCCATTGTGCTTCTTTCTTGAACAATGCTTTTTGTCTATCCCCTCCTCTCCTAAAAGGAGGGACATCATCTACTATTTGGAACCGCAATTGGCTTTTGTTGTGGGATGCCATTGTAAAATGGTGAGATACTGGAGCATCCCAATCTGAGTTGCCTATGGCAGCTTTATGTTGTCTGACCCTGTCACGGACACATTGGGTGGTCTCTCCCACGTAAGCTAATCCACATGGACACTTAATAACATATATCACATAACTTGAGTTGCATGTGTATGTGTTTTTAATTTCTATCTTACGTCCAGTGTGTGGATGTGTCACAATATCACCTCTTATCATAGAATTGCATTGTGCACAATTATAGCAAGGGAAACAACCTTTCTTTTGTAAAGATGGAGCTAGACCTCTAGTCCCTAGGTCAGCTCTAACGAGTACATCTTTCAGGTTTTTGTTTCTCTTGTATGATAAAAGGGGCGGATCTTTAAAAGTTTCTGCCAATTGTGGTTCTTCTTTAAGAAGGTACCAATGTTTATTAATACAGGTTTTTAGTTTTCTACTATGGAACCCATATTGTGTTACCAGGGGTACCGAGAATTGTTTCTTTTCCCTGAATTTAGGTTCAAGGAGAGAATCTCTCTCAATCTGATCCACTCTTTCCAAATTTTCTTGTATTATTTGATTCGGATATCCTCTTTCCCTAAATTTGCTTGCCATTTCATCTAATCTGATTTGTAATTTGTTGGAATCGGATACGATTCTTTTCGTTCTGAGTAGCTGGCTATATGGTAAGCTTCTTATGGTATTAGGAGGATGAAAACTATCAAAGCTAAGTAAATTATTGCGATCTGTTGCTTTTGAGAATATATCACATTCTAATCTACCTTCTTCAATATATACGATTGTGTCTAAGAAGCTAATTCTATCTGTACTGCTTTCCATGGTAAATTTTAGGTAATCTGTTTTTGAATTCAGGGTCTCTAAAAAGTGTGTGAGAGTCTGTTCTTCTCCTGTCCATAATAGGAATATATCGTCTATATATCTATACCAACATTTTATGTTGGTCTTAAATAGATCCTCCCTATAGACAAATTGTTCCTCAAATTTTCCTACAAAAAGGTTAGCATATGTAGGAGCTACATTAGAGCCCATCGCGGTCCCTTTGGTTTGTACATAGAAGGTGTCTTCAAACATAAAGTAACTTTCATAAAGGATTATTTTAAATAAATCAGATATCAATCTTCTTTCTGAAGGTGTAAATAGACTTTCTTTATCAATGTAATAGAAGACACTTTCCATGCCCAATCCATGAGGAATAGAAGTATATAAATTTGAAATGTCCATAGTAACCAAAATTGCATGAGGGGGTACCCTGATCTGTTTGATTTTATTTATAAAATCGGTAGTGTCTTGTAGATAAGATGTAATACTTCCCAAAAGCGGTCTGATTAAAGTATCTAAAAATATGGCAATAGGTTGGAAAATTGAGTCTGTGCCTGCCACTATTGGGCGGCCGGGAGGCTTTTTCAGATTCTTGTGAATCTTGGGTAAGATATAAAACACTGGAATAATAGGATGTTGATTGATGAGAAATTTCATTTGTTTAGATGTAATTATATTCATTTCTTTTGCCATTTCTACTATTTCCAGTATTTTATTCTGTATCCTTTTGGTTGGATCAAAATAAATCATTTTGTAATTTTCTTGTTTGGATAATTGGGACAGAATCTCATTTCTATAGTCATCATGATCCATGATGACGATAGCTCCGCCCTTGTCCGCCGATTTCAATACAATTGTGTTGTCAAGATTCACAAGAATCTGAAAAAGCCTCCCGGCCGCCCAATAGTGGCAGGCACAGACTCAATTTTCCAACCTATTGCCATATTTTTAGATACTTTAATCAGACCGCTTTTGGGAAGTATTACATCTTATCTACAAGACACTACCGATTTTATAAATAAAATCAAACAGATCAGGGTACCCCCTCATGCAATTTTGGTTACTATGGACATTTCAAATTTATATACTTCTATTCCTCATGGATTGGGCATGGAAAGTGTCTTCTATTACATTGATAAAGAAAGTCTATTTACACCTTCAGAAAGAAGATTGATATCTGATTTATTTAAAATAATCCTTTATGAAAGTTACTTTATGTTTGAAGACACCTTCTATGTACAAACCAAAGGGACCGCGATGGGCTCTAATGTAGCTCCTACATATGCTAACCTTTTTGTAGGAAAATTTGAGGAACAATTTGTCTATAGGGAGGATCTATTTAAGACCAACATAAAATGTTGGTATAGATATATAGACGATATATTCCTATTATGGACAGGAGAAGAACAGACTCTCACACACTTTTTAGAGACCCTGAATTCAAAAACAGATTACCTAAAATTTACCATGGAAAGCAGTACAGATAGAATTAGCTTCTTAGACACAATCGTATATATTGAAGAAGGTAGATTAGAATGTGATATATTCTCAAAAGCAACAGATCGCAATAATTTACTTAGCTTTGATAGTTTTCATCCTCCTAATACCATAAGAAGCTTACCATATAGCCAGCTACTCAGAACGAAAAGAATCGTATCCGATTCCAACAAATTACAAATCAGATTAGATGAAATGGCAAGCAAATTTAGGGAAAGAGGATATCCGAATCAAATAATACAAGAAAATTTGGAAAGAGTGGATCAGATTGAGAGAGATTCTCTCCTTGAACCTAAATTCAGGGAAAAGAAACAATTCTCGGTACCCCTGGTAACACAATATGGGTTCCATAGTAGAAAACTAAAAACCTGTATTAATAAACATTGGTACCTTCTTAAAGAAGAACCACAATTGGCAGAAACTTTTAAAGATCCGCCCCTTTTATCATACAAGAGAAACAAAAACCTGAAAGATGTACTCGTTAGAGCTGACCTAGGGACTAGAGGTCTAGCTCCATCTTTACAAAAGAAAGGTTGTTTCCCTTGCTATAATTGTGCACAATGCAATTCTATGATAAGAGGTGATATTGTGACACATCCACACACTGGACGTAAGATAGAAATTAAAAACACATACACATGCAACTCAAGTTATGTGATATATGTTATTAAGTGTCCATGTGGATTAGCTTATGTGGGAGAGACCACCCAATGTGTCCGTGACAGGGTCAGACAACATAAAGCTGCCATAGGCAACTCAGATTGGGATGCTCCAGTATCTCACCATTTTACAATGGCATCCCACAACAAAAGCCAATTGCGGTTCCAAATAGTAGATGATGTCCCTCCTTTTAGGAGAGGAGGGGATAGACAAAAAGCATTGTTCAAGAAAGAAGCACAATGGATAAGAAAATTGGACACACTGTCACCTAGGGGTCTCAATAGAGATATTTCTTGGGGACATTTTGTATGAATAAGATTTTTCCAGCTTAAATAAATATTCAATGGGTGCTTAAAACACAATAATAAATATTTATTTATTTTGTCTGCATAAAATAATCCCCCTGTAGATATTTATTTTGCCCCCCTCTGTTAGTCTTACAACCCTATACAGCAAAAAGTATTGGTTATATAGAGTCTAATTTAGGTTTACATCTAGACAGGTAGATCAAATCTAAATATCCAATAGGCCAAGTGAGAATTTAATCCCTTATAAAGAGACCCTATCCGTGTAATTGGGTCAACACATATTTAAGTAACGAAAAATATGTATACCAAGAACGAACGTTTATTTTCATATGTTCGGTTGGTTTAAGATAACTGTGTCATTTTGTTGCATCGTTGCTGCCTCAATAATCACTATGCTCGTGTAGTGAGATTATCACATTTAGTTAGTTTTTATATAGCTTTAAGTCACATTATTTTTGTTTCGTATAATAGTCGAATGGGTGACGTATTAGATGGGTGTGTGTGTATGCACCAATAGATTCACGTTTGGGCCTTTCTAAAAGAGGCCGGTTCCATGATGACGTATACTCCTTGAGAAAGGGCGGAGTCCCGAAACGCGCGTCGGAGTGTAAGGCTGCTCACTGAACCGCTTGTCGATACAAGGACTTTGATGCAAAAAGATTACAGAAAAGAGCCGTGGTTTCATAAAGACACAAGACCGAAACAAGTGTTTGTTCTCCCGTCCGCATGAGTGGATAAAAGTCGGGGGCATCTCCAGTTATCCAAAAGGATGTGAAATCGCAAGTATTATAAAGCTAATTAACATGCATGTTCTAACTGGCCAGCTTCTATACTAACACAGACGCAATACAGATGATTGGTAATACACCTGCTGATTTAACACACGGCTTCCATCACATTAGAGACGCTTTAATTTATTAACACTCTAATACCTGGAAAGGGTCAGAAACTTTATGCATATGTTACAACATGAACTGTTAGAATACTTACGTACCGATACCCGGGCTGAACACTACCCAACCGCAAGTGTGGTTTAAAGAGGGGAACTTGGAAAGAGCCTTGGAGTATATAGAGTGTTAACATATAGTTGAATACATATGCTGGATGAACTAACGGCTTTTTGTTCTGTTTTGCACTAACCCATAAATGTGCTTATACTCATCATAAAAAGGTGTATGCTGAATAAGGGAATAATTACAGAGCTCAAAATGTTATTCAAATTTCATGTATAAGAAGATACATTTATAATCGAAAAAGAATCTCCTTACAGCAACCATATTTGAAAAATTGCATCTAAGAGTTTAAATTCAAAACCACTGTGAAAGTTTTACATGTCTAAGGGACTGTTCACCGTTTCATCTACATGAACTTTCTAAGACATTAATAGCGGTTTTTCTGAGAGCCTTAGTTGATTCTTCCAGGGACGCCTGGGTTGAATCTTATTATTTTATGAATGAAAGTAGTTTGCATGTGTGGATGGACTGAAAGTTGTGGATTCATATTATAGTATTGTAATTAGATACCTTGTAATAAATTACATTTACACTTTTGCTAAATTGAGGTGTGCTGAGTTTCATTTTTTGGCTCTTTTAAATTATGTTGCATGTAACTATCCTTATCTCTATATATCCAAAGAATCTCAGATTTACTGGTGTTCACCTTATATCCCGATATTGCACTAAAAAGATCTAGTGCTCTGAAAGCTATTGGGATGTTTATATCAGTCTTTTTAAAATATAGTAATAGGTCATCAGCATAAAGTGATAAGACACATTTTTGGGCGCCCAGATTTATTCCTTCCAATTCCTGTCTTAGGTAAATTGCCAGAGGCTCGATTGCTATATTAAAAAGAAGGGGCGGAAAGTGGGCACCCCTGTCGCGTTCCTTTCTCTAACTTAAAAAATAACCAATTTATTAACCAATATGGAAGAAATCGGATAGTTATATATGCTCTTAACAAAATTTATCAGATTCCCAAGAAAACCAAAACTTGACAACGCATTGTATAGATGTTCCCAAATTATAGAGTCAAAGGCCTTCTCGGCATCAACCATAACCATGGCAAGATCATATTTAGGTAAATATTTATCGTTGTGTAATTTGTTCCAAAAATATTCTAGGATCATATATGTTTTTCGGATATTCTTAGTAGGAGACCTATTAATCATAAATCCAGTTTGATCCGGATGTATGATTTCTTCAAGTGGTTCCCTTAGCCGATTGGCTATTATCGAAGTAAGGAGCTTATAGACTGTATTTAACAGAGAAATCGGCCTATAGGAGCCAGGATCTGTTGGGTTTTTGTATTTTTTAAGAATAAGGTTTATGGTCGATGCCGAAAAAAAACATGACATAGTTTTTTGGCCCGTAAAATAATCATTGTATAGACAGGTTAAAATAAGAACAATTTCCGGCCTAGATTTGGAGTTCGGCGGTAGAAGGGCTGTTAACGCTCCGCGGGTTTTTTTCTGGCCGCACCATAAATTTAACTCTGGTATCGAGAGTTCAAACAAATGCTGCGTTAGGCTCCAAAAAAGGAGCGTAGAGCATTTTTACCGCAAATGCAACTCTCGATACCAGAGTTGCTTACGGACGCGGCTGGCCTCAAAATCGTGCTCGTGCACGATATCCCCATAGGAAACAATGGGGCTGTTTGAGCTGAAAAAAAACCTAACACCTGCAAAAAAGCAGCGTTCAGCTCCTAACGCAGCCCCATTGTTTCCTATGGGGAAACACTTCCTACGTCTGCACCTAACACTCTAACATGTACCCCGAGTCTAAACACCCCTAACCTTACACTTATTAACCCCTATTCTGCCGCCCCCGCTATCGCTGACCCCTGCATATTTTTTTTAACCCCTAATCTGCCGCTCCGTAAACCGCCGCAACCTACGTTATCCCTATGTACCCCTAATCTGCTGCCCTAACATCGCCGACCCCTATATTATATTTAACAAAAAAAGGAACTCAGCACACCTCAATTTAGCAAAAGTGTAAATGCAATTTATTATAAAGTATCTAAATACAATTCTATGGTATGAATCCACAACTTTCAGTCCATCCACACATGCAAACCACTTTCATTCATAAAACAATTGGATTCAACCCCGGCGTCCCTGGAAGAATCAGCCAAGGCTCTCAGAAAACCGCTATTTATGTCTTAGAAAGTTCATATAGATGAAAAAATGAACAGTCCCTTAGACATGCAGAACTTTCACAGTTATTTTGAATATAAAATCTTTGATGCAATTTTTCAGATATAGTTGCTGTAAAAAGATTCTTTTCGATTACAAATATATCTTCTTAGGCATGAGATTTGAATAACATTTTGAACTCTGTAATCATTCCCTTGTTCAGCATACACCTTTTTATGATGGGTATAAGCACATTTATGGGTTAGTGCAGAACAAGACAAAAAGCCGTTAGTTCATCCAGCATATGCATTCAACTTTATGTTAACACTCAATATACTCCAAGGCTCTTTCCAAATTCCCCTCTTTAAACCACACTTGCGGTTGGGTAGTATTCAACCCGGGTATCGGTGCTTAACTATTCTAACAGTTCATGTTGTAACATATGCATAAAGTTTCTAACACTTCCCAGTATTAGAGTGTTAATGAATTATAGCGTCTCTAATGTGGTAGAAGCCGTGTGTTAAATCAGCAAGTGTATCACCAATCATCTGTATTGCGTCTGTATTAGTATAGAAGCTGGCCAGTTAGAACATGCATGTTAATTAGCTTTATAATACTTGCGATTTCATATCCTTTTGAATAAATGGAGATGCCCCCGACTTTTATCCACTCGTGCGGACGGGAGAACAAACACTTGATTCGGTCTTATGTCTTTATGGAACAACGGCTCTTTTCTGTAATCTTTTTGCATCAAAGTCCTTGTATCGACAAGCGGTTCAGTGAGCTGCCTTACACTCCTAGTGCAATCAGCCAATCAGATTGAGCTCGCATTCTATTGGCTGTTCCGATCAGCCAATAGAATGCGAGCTCAATCTGATTGGATGATTGGATCAGCCAATCGGATTGAACTTGATTCTGATTGGCTGATTCCATCAGCCAATCAGAAAATTCCTACCTTAATTCCGATTGGCTGATAGAATCCTATCAGCCAATCGGAATTCGAGGGACGCCATCTTGGATGACGTCCCTTAAAGGAACAGTCATTCGTCGTTCAGTCGTCGGTCCGGATGGATGTTCCGCGCTGGAGGTCTTCAGGATCCTGCCGCTTCGCTCCGGATGGAAGACCATAGAAGATGCCGCCTGGATGATGACTTCAATCGGATGGAAGATCCTCTTCTGCCCCGCTTGGATGAAGACTTTGACCGGATCATGGACCTCTTCAGCCCCCCGCTTGGGCTTGGATCAGGACATCGGAGGAGCTCTTCAGGACGGATCGGTGAACCTGGATGGTGAAGACAAGGTAGGAAGATCTTCAGGGGCTTAGTGTTAGGTTTATTTAAGGGGGGTTTGGGTTAGATTAGGGGTATGTGGGTGGTGGGTTGTAATGTTGGGGGGGTATTGTATTTATTCTTTTACAGGCAAAAGAGCTGAAATTCTTGGGGCATGCCCCGCAAAGGGCCCTGTTCAGGGCTGGTAAGGTAAAAGAGCTTGTAACTTTTTTAATTTAGAATAGGGTAGGGAATTTTTTATTTTGGGGGTCTTTGTTATTTTATTAGGGGGCTTAGAGTAGGTGTAATTAGTTTAAAATTGTTGTAATATTTTTCTTATGTTTGTAAATATTATTTTATTTTTTGTAACTTAGTTCTTTTTTATTTTTTGTACTTTAGCTAGTTTATTTAATTGTATTTATTTGTAGGAATTGTGTTTAATTAATTTATTGATAGTGTAGTGTTAGGTTAATTGTAGGTAATTGTAGGTAGTTTATTTAATTATTTTATTGATAGGGTAGTGTTAGGTTTAATTATATCTTAGGTTAGGATTTATTTTACAGGTAAATTTGTTATTATTTTAACTAGGTAACTATTAAATAGTTCTTAACTATTTAATAGCTATTGTACCTGGTTAAAATAATTACAAAGTTGCCTGTAAAATAAATATTAATCCTAAAATAGCTATAATATAATTAAAATTTATATTGTAGCTATATTAGGATTTATTTTACAGGTAAGTATTTAGCTTTAAATAGGAATCATTTATTTAATAAGAGTTAATTTATTTCGTTAGATGTAAATTATATTTAAGTTAGGGGGGTGTTAGTGTTAGGGTTAGACTTAGCTTTAGGGGTTAATCCATTTATTAGAATAGCGGTGAGCTCCGGTCGGCAGATTAGGGGTTAATAATTGAAGGTAGGTGTCGGCGATGTTAGGGAGGGCAGATTAGGGGGTTAATACTATTTATGATAGGGTTAGTGAGGCGGGTTAGGGGTTAATAACTTTATTATAGTAGCGCTCAGGTCCGCTCGGCAGATTAGGGGTTAATAAGTGTAGGCAGGTGTCGGCGACGTTGAGGGGGGCAGATTAGGGGTTAATAAATATAATATAGGGGTCGGCGGTGTTAGGGGCAGCAGATTAGGGGTACATAGGGATAACGTAGGTGGCGGCGCTTTGCGGTCGGAAGATTAGGGGTTAATTATTTTAAGTAGCTGGCGGCGACGTTGTGGGGGGCAGGTTAGGGGTTAATAAATGTAATACAGGGGTCGGCGGGGTTAGGGGCAGCAGATTAGGGGTACATAAGTATAACGTAGGTGGCGGTCGGCAGATTAGGGGTTAAAAATTTTTAATCGAGTGGCGGCGATGTGGGGGGAGCTCGGTTTAGGGGTACATAGGTAGTTTATGGGTGTTAGTGTACTTTAGGGTACAGTAGTTAAGAGCTTTATGAACCGGCGGTTGCCAGAAAGCTCTTAACTCCTGCTATTTTCAGGCGGCTGGAGTTTTGTCGTTAGAGCTCTAACGCTCACTTCAGAAACGACTCTAAATACCGGCGTTAGAAAGATCCCATTGAAAAGATAGGATACGCAAATGGCGTAGGGGGATCTGCGGTATGGAAAAGTCGCGGCTGAAAAGTGAGCGTTAGACCCTTTAATCACTGACTCCAAATACCAGCGGGCGGCCAAAACCAGCGTTAGGAGCCTCTAACGCTGGTTTTGACGGCTACCGCCGAACTCCAAATCTAGGCCTCCGACTTGAGTAGCTTATAAAACTCTGCCGGGAGTTGATCTGACCCAGGGGCATTACCAAGCTTAGTCTCCTCTATAGCATTCAAAACTTCAGCTGGAGAGATAGGAACATTTAATAAATTAGCCTGCTCTATCAATATTTTGGGACACTTTATCTTATTCCAAAAAATCTGACTAGCTTCTAAATCTATAGCCTTGGCAGAGTATACATTCTTATAATAGTTTAAAAAAACCTCAGAGATGTCAGAGACATGGGTATAGTTCTGATCTTTCATAATAATGTTCTCGATTATATAATTTTTTTTTCTAGACCTAACTAATCTGGCAAGATATTTAGCCGACTTATACTGACCACCATAAATAGCGTTTATTCAAGCTTCTTCGTTTATTGATTTTGAACAGAGAAACAAATCTCTTTCTTGTCTGGCAATTTTATATTTATCCCAGTTTTTTCTGAATGGACTATTTAAATATTTCTGATATGCCCTAGATATAGTATTTGCCAATTGGGATGCTGCCTATGTTACCTGACAAAGTATTCTTAGTGGCCCCCGCCACCAAAGATACAAAGTCTATTTAAACAAAAAATGGATTGAGAGATTGGTATATAGGCACAAAACAGTACTTATAACTAAAAAATAATCAGTTTACATTCATGATATTAATCAATAAATTAATACAATAAAAAACTCTAAAATATGTACATATAGGAATATATATTGTAATAAAGTCTGGTAACTGAAGTCCCAAAAGTAGTCTAAAAAAGTTCCCATGTGAAAGGAATTTCTTAATGAGGCAAACATTAGGTAAGTTGGTGTGCCCACAGAGACCAATAGTGATAGATGAACTTCCTACTTACAAGAAACTACCTTAATCAAGATGAGGTAAGTGCCGCACAGATTATTAAGTAGTTGGTTTTCTAGTCATTGGCTCCTTCCATATACGTGTGGATCCACTTTTGTCAAAGCCCCCTGCAGGATAAAAGCTGTGGACCATGCACAGCGTCTCAAGGTCTCACAGTCTCACCAAACACATCTGATAGGGACACGTGTAATCAAACAAACGCAAGGAAGAGTCACAGGGAATTTTGATTGGCTACTCCGGCATCTGATGCAGGTATGTATTCGCACGCTCCCAGCTGCCTGCATCAGGCGCCGGAGTAGCCAATCAAAATTCCCTGTGACTCTTCCTTGCGTTTGTTTGATTACACGTGTCCCTATCAGATGTGTTTGGTTAGACTGTGAGGTCTTATCACACATCTGCAAGGAGCTCCGTGTCTTAACCTCTTATTTGGAATTGGAAGTTAATTAGAGACTTTTTGGACCCTATTAATTTTACCTAACTATCGTGAGTTACTCATTTTCTTAAACAATAGACCATGATAAGAATATGATTGTATCATATAAATATAAGTCTATAAATGGCTACTGACTTCTATCGATCACAGTGCACTTTTGAGGCGTTGATAAAAGCCGGTAGTCATTTATAAACTTATATTTATATGATACAATCATATTCTTATAGGTTCACAGTACATAGGTTGTATTAAGTAGCCTGATATCCGTTAGTTATTGTAAACAGGTATAGCTAAATCTAATCTACAAAATTACTAGTACCTGAAAACCTAGTATTCTCACTGCTATTGCAAACAAAGGGTTAATTGCATTGGGGGGGTTGGGGTGCATGGTTGTTTAGGGGACATGATTGAGATTCGAGAATGAGTTTAAAGGTTTTGGATCATGGTGATTAAGGGGCAAATTGTTTTTAAGGAGCTATTACACTGGGGGTCTCAAGTTTAATGGCTCTGTTTTAGTGCACTGCATAGGATTTAGAATTTATTCTTTTACCTAGTGATTTAGCACATATTCTCCAAATGTAATAGTGGGGGAAAAGCCAGCCAGAAGCTACACTTTCCTGCAGAATATGTAGGTCTGCTCTTATTTTGACTCTCATACATGCTTTGTAAATGCGTGCCCCCTCATGAAAAAAAATGCCACCCCCCCCCATTTCATTCGTTCTGGAGCCGACCCTGTGTGGGCACACCAACTTACCTGAAGTTTGTCTCATTAAGAAATTCCTTTCACGTGGGAACTTTTTTAGACTACTTTTGAGACTTCAGTTACCGGACATCATTACAATATATATTCCTATATGAGTTTTTATTGTATTAATTTATTGATTAATATCATGAATGTAAACTGATTAATTTTTATTTATAAGTACTGTTTTGCGCCTATATATCAATCTCTCAGTCCATATAAATATATATATATACAGGGAGCGCAGAATTATTAGGCAAATGAAAAAAGTCAAAAATAGTGAGATATCTTGCAGAGGGATGCAGCACTCTTAAAATTGCAAAGCTTCTGAAGCGTGATCATCGAACAATCAAGCGTTTCATTCAAAATAGTCAACAGGGTCGCAAGAAGCGTGTGGAAAAACCAAGGCGCAAAATAACTGCCCATGAACTGAGAAAAGTCAAGCGTGCAGCTGCCAAGATGCCACTTGCCACCAGTTTGGCCATATTTCAGAGCTGCAACATCACTGGAGTGCCCAAAAGCACAAGGTGTGCAATACTCAGAGACATGGCCAAGGTAAGAAAGGCTGAAAGACGACCACCACTGAACAAGACACACAAGCTGAAACGTCAAGACTGGGCCAAGAAATATCTCAAGACTGATTTTTCTAAGGTTTTATGGACTGATGAAATGAGAGTGAGTCTTGATGGGCCACATGGATGGGCCCATGGCTGGATTGGTAAAGGGCAGAGAGCTCCAGTCCGACTCAGACGCCAGCAAGGTGGAGATGGAGTACTGGTTTGGGCTGGTATCATCAAAGATGAGCTTGTGGGGCCTTTTCGGGTTGAGGATGGAGTCAAGCTCAACTCCCAGTCCTACTGCCAGTTTCTGGAAGACACCTTCTTCACGCAGTGGTACAGGAAGAAGTC
Organism: Bombina bombina; assembly: GCF_027579735.1. Lineage (NCBI taxonomy): Eukaryota > Metazoa > Chordata > Amphibia > Anura > Bombinatoridae > Bombina > Bombina bombina. The sequence goes on along the minus strand of NC_069504.1, from coordinate 303,895,451 downwards.
TGCATCCTTCAAGAAAAACATGATTTTCATGCAGGACAATGCTCCATCACACGCGTCCAAGTACTCCACAGCGTGGCTGGCAAGAAAGGGTATAAAAGAAGAAAATCTAATGACATGGCCTCCTTGTTCACCTGATCTGAACCCCATTGAGAACCTGTGGTCCATCATCAAATGTGAGATTTACAAGGAGGGAAAACAGTACACCTCTCTGAACAGTGTCTGGGAGGCTGTGGTTGCTGCTGCATGCAATGTTGATGGTGAACAGATCAAAACACTGACAGAATCCATGGATGGCAGGCTTTTGAGTGTCCTTGCAAAGAAAGGTGGCTATATTGGTCACTGATTTGTTTTTGTTTTGTTTTTGAATGTCAGAAATGTATATTTGTGAATGTTGAGATGTTATATTGGTTTCACTGGTAAAAATAAATAATTGAAATGGGTATATATTTGTTTTTTGTTAAGTTGCCTAATAATTATGCACAGTAATAGTCACCTGCACACACAGATATCCCCCTAAAATAGCTATAACTAAAAACAAACTAAAAACTTCTTCCAAAACTATTCAGCTTTGATATTAATGAGTTTTGTTGGGTTCATTGAGAACATGGTTGTTGTTCAATAATAAAATTAATCCTCAAAAATACAACTTGCCTAATAATTCTGCATTCGTATATATATATATATATATATATATATATATATACAGTATATGTATATATCTTTACCTATTTTACCTATATATAATCATATATAAATATATGCTGTATATATATATATATATATATATATATATATATATATATTATTTTTTTTATTATTATTATTATTATTATTATTTACCAAAATACCATCAGATATATGTATACGTAGAACATATGCTTCTATGTGGAAAACATTTCAATATGAAATATTCATATTTTAATGTCTGGTTAGCGTGCAAGCGGATATTTAGTTTTTCCCCCCCACTTTTTTTGCTGCATTGACCTCTAGGGGGGAATACATTATCACAAAAGCAAAATTGTAAGTTTGGCTTTTCATACTCGTCGGGTTAGTGTGTGAGCGAAAACAGCTTACTTTCAACTTGTAATACAAGCGCAAATGGACATGCGCAAAAAGCTTACTTCTAGCGCAATTAACAAACAAGCATATTGCATAAATATGTTTTTACATGTTTTCATCTACTTAACTGGAAAGGGCTCCAATGCACTTATATATATGTCTATATATGTGAACATTTGTATTTATGTGTTTATATGTTTATATATGTCTGTAAATACATATATACACCTGTAAATAAATAAATATATATGTACGCATATATAGACATAAATATAAATCTTTAGACATGTATGTGTATGTATCTCAATGTTAAAGCCCTTTGCCTGCCTGAGACCTCATATTTTTGAGCCTTTATAACTTTTTTGTGATTTAAAAAAAAAAAAATATTTCATAAATATATTATTGGTGTTATTATGAGTGTAACTGTACTTTGTAATGTATTTTTGATGTGTTTTGTGATACTTTTTTGTTTCAGGAAACAGTTAACCACAGCTCCGTGTTAACTTAAATTGTGCTTGTGCGTAACTGTAATCTGGCCCTATATGTCCTAATTAAAAATGGTAGAAAACAAAATGCACTTCCTTTCTTCCTTTTCCTGTGATATATGATGGTATTTATAAAAAAAAAAGATACTAGCAAAATTAACAAGAAGAATAAAAGAATAATATATTTTTTATTTTTGAAAGTTCTACTGGTTAATAAAAAGTTTAAGATAATTAAGCAATTGTAAAGCCATTGTTTAAGGTAACTCATTTATAGAATGGCAAAAAGAATGTTTTGAAGTATGATACTTGTGATTCTTGTAATATTTCATATACCTATGAAAATTGTGAAAACTTGATAGGCCATTTAATTACATAAAATAATTAATAACTCCTGTAGATTGTCTCACATATAAGATGTCAAGGACTTGAGGTTGTGAAACTTCCATTCAGTCACAGTGACATGATATTAATTTTATTGTAAAACTTAATTATGACAGTTATTTTATAGTACAACAAATTAAATTTTGAATTTTTTGGTGCCAGTATTAAGAAGGGGAGGTGCTTATGATTTAAATATTGAGTAGGTTTGTGTTTATGCATCTATTTTTCTTTAGTTTTGTTTACATTCAAAAGAGCTTTATTCGTCCTTACAAAACATAAATGTACATTTTTATTATTTTTTTACCATGCCTTTGTCCCATCTGCGGAAGGTTTCATGACAAAGAGTAGCTGAAAGAGTTGAAAAATGCTTAATCAATATAAATAGCTCTGAAACCTTTGATACAAGCTAAATGAAAATATACTAAGAATATTTGTATGTATTTATCCTCCTTCGAATTTGAAGGTTAATCTTTGACCTATAACAACCTGTGAGACTGAGATAACTGGAGGAATTAGGGTAGGTCTTGGGGCCTCTTTTGGACCATTGAATACAATAAGGTGCACTTAGATTAAAACCTGCTTTGAAGCCTTTATAAACTCTGAAGTAACAAAAGTAAGTGCTAAAGACACTTGAAAAACAATTATAGATCAGAAATGGTTATGGAGGAATGTGCCATATCATAGTATTATTACATAATAGAGGATATATAAACAGCGACAGAAAAATGTAAACGTCCTTGAAGCAGGCTACTGAGCCTACAGAATAAAATGTGACTACAATCTAAAGCACTTTGAGGAAAGCTAAACTCAGACACTGACAAAATAGGAAAACTGCCAGCTATATAATCTGAAGTAAGAAAAATAAAAGTTTCAACTTTTAAACTAAATAATCTAAGTAACAGGTATTGGCAGGACATTACCAAAGCAGTGTAAATTTTAAGGGAGCAACACAAAATGAGACAATGAGCACTGAAAATAAAAATTAAGCATTTACTTAACTATATCATGACTAATGAAGGTGTTCATCATACCTAATAAAAATAAGTATAAGCAATGTCTTGTCCTGATATAGACTGCTTCGCTAGTGCATAGGTTATCAAACTATACAAGGATTGCCGTATATGTGTGCTATAATAAACTAGGTTATATGCTACAATAAGGATATAGGTGGGGGTAATGCATTTTACAGGTAACTGCTTGAGAGAAAAATATGCACCACACTAAATACAATGAAATTGTTAAGGGTGAGGGTATATGTTCACTCATTAATACTTGGTTAGTATTATTATGTCATCCAAAAGGTAGAGTAGCTGAATAGTACATAAATAACTGTTTGTTCTTTATAGAAAACTATAACAAAACATAGGATGACATATGATGTAAATAAACCTTAAAAGGGCCTGACAAAGCAGAAGAAGCAGTCCCAATAGAACAAATATTTAACCCATATCAGATCGAGTCCAGAGTTGTATGTTGTGATTATCACCTAGGAATTGCCCTACTTTCAAGACTTTGAGGCATTCAGATGGCAAAACCTGATTGACATTTGAACTAAGCGTTGCAGCTCCTATAATATTTCCAATTGTATCATGCCATTTCCAGCTCCATTACTTACACCTCTGCCATCGTGAGTCATTGAAAAGGGACTGTATCAGAAACTGGGAAGTTCCCCAGGCATGAGACTGAAGCAGTTGCATGAAGAACCAAGATTGTCTCCACAAGGAGCCTGCCTACTGTCAAGTCTGGTCCAGTGGAATGCAAGACTAGAAACAAATTGGTTTCTTGATGGCTACATTTTAGTATCTCCAGTAAATTAATAGAAGCCCTTAAGGATTGCTCTGAAGGTGATTGAGAATAGGGTAAAGTAAAGGAGGCAGGAGGTTACTGCTAGATGCTCACCCAAAAACCTCCTGGTGATATCCAAGTTGTTTTTAAGTGCAGTCTCTGATTCGCCAGTCGTGGCCCCTGTTATCAAGTAATTATCATAAACGGAATGTACAGGTGATAGATTAGGCATAGCACTGAGTGTTTGCTCCAGGTTCTGAAAGTGTTGAGCCAGCATTTGCTGCACATGGCTCTCCCATTTATCCACTGTTGCCATAACTGTAGGCCTGAATATGGGCTCGTTTTCATTATGCCGTAATTGGGTTGTGTACGCCCGCAAACCGATAAATATGCTGTCGGAAGCAATTTCGTTTATTGACTGCTTCCAATGGCACATTATACCGCAATTTTGGCAACCAGACTCCGGCTGCCGAAAACATTTTTGTGTCCCATAGAAAGTATTAGAAGTCGTTAATCTATAAATTATACCAGGTTTCCAATGAAAGCGCAAACCATTAATACACTGTCAGAGGCTTTCGATACATTGAGAAAAATTACACCCAGCTCAGCTAGATGTATAAGAGGAAGAAGGAACTTTCAATGTAGGAAAAAACTGAAATATGTAATATTTATTGTTGTCCCATGTATAGGAATAGTTGCAATTATGTTCTTATGGAAATATCAGTATGTATTTACATATAAAAATATATGCAAGCATATATATCCACTAAATTTAATCTAGACCTATGCATAGGGCAGCAATACATATAACATATATTCATAAAGTGAAAAATATAATTCTAATAAAAAATAGTATTTGCTTATATGTAAAAAATATGTTTTAAAAATAAATCTAACTTTGTTTTCGTTTCTGTTTAGAGGTGATCACAGATAAGAAGCACAGCAACTAATTGATCTTCAAGAAATCCAACGTTGGATGTAAGCATTAACACAATGTCAACTTACACCTACACGAAAAGAGCGACTGCACGCAATGCACAAAATATTTAAATGGAAACCTGGTACTAAAATGGAGCCGTAAATTACTTTTAGCTGCCAGCAACTTCGGTATCTTATAGCTCCATTTTTAACGTCTCCATGGAAGTGAGCCCTATGTTGTGCATCTCAGGATCTATCATCTAAAAAAAGTGACGAAGACGTACTAGGCAGAGAAACATTGAGCCCAGTTATAGCAGTTTGAGATTAACTGCTGTACTCAGATAGCCGGGGGATGTTATAAGACTGTCCAGGCCACCGCCTGGATTGCTAATGGTCCAGAATTTGGCTCCAAAAGAGATGAGTAGAGTTATAATTTAATCAAATTGTGCAGGATCTTCTCTTAATTCTTATTCTAGAATAATGCAATATAGAGGCCACCTGTACCCCTAGATAATCGTCAGATTATTTAAATGATATTAGGAGCTCCTAGTTTGGCATCCAAGCATGGCTGCCGCCCAGACAGTGCCCCTGAAATATAGTGTTTTTATTACTTCAATAAATTAATGTTCACCTAAGGGAGTTCAAACATTCAAGTCTTATTAATTTCTGAACTACCTATGGTCTAGATAACCATATTTCAAAAGCCATAGGCCATTGTCAATTCCCTCTATGATAATTAGTTGGTGACCATTGTATCCTAATGGAAACATTTATATATTTACAGTATGTCAGAAAAAATTAACTACCTGTTAGTTTAACCCCTTCACGCAGTTAGGACATGTCATGCCATCCTAACAGTGCTGGGCTTTAACGCCATTAGGACGGCTTGAAGCGTCCTACCTTATATGGCGTCCTGCAGCCTCCCCCTTTGAAGCAATCAAGAATCAGCCTGGAGGCGTAGACGTAGGAAAAAAGAAAAAAAAACAATCATATTTTCAAAAAATAACACATTTAATTCCAAAACATTAAAAATTATACACACAGGAGCAGAGCTGCTCAAACGGTATTACGCATTTCGGCAAAAGCCGTAATCATATACCTAAAAAGACGCAAATTAGTGCCATTTAAAAAGAACACTTAAACAGGTTATTGCTTAGTGTTAAACACACCCCTTTTAACCCTTAACCAGCTTAATCCACACATATGTAATATCCAATTGTGTTGATATAAATATATATAGCATTCATTCATGGAGCAGTAGAAGGGCAAGTGGAGCCCCTCGGCCCGTAAAGTGGATGCTTGCCTTACGGGAGTGTATCGGCACATAGCTGTCAAGTTTTTGCACGTGTATTTATGGGTGAGTGACTTTCATCTTTATTTTTAGAAACTGTAGATCCCTCACTGCAATACATTTTATTACCGGGCCCTGCTCTTAATATTTATGGACATACTCTCTGTGAGTAGCTGGAAATGTACTTGTTGTTTACCATTAGCCTAGGCAGTCTCCAATGATCAAATCCTGGTCTAGAAATCACGTGATTTCATTGACGATTGAGTGGTTTCAGTTTTACAGCAAGTGTTTACATCACGATGTAAACACTTTGATGCCGGCATAAATGGGTTAAGGTGTATCTGGGTATAGATGTTTTGATGTTATATATGTGGAATGACATACTAGAAACTCCAGGTATAAAGAGAGGACTTTTAGAATTATGTGAAAAATTATGCAGAATGTAAGCAAACAAATGTTGAACTACTATGATCTGTATTATTTTTAGGGGACTAAAGGTGTACTCCAACATGCCTATCTGTACATACATACATCAACTTCACTCCCTGGTACAGCATCGGGGTTGGATTTTTAAATACAGCACAAGAGCTGCTCAGTAACTGTGATTGGGCGAAAAAAAAATCTTCAAATTTGGCTTGTTATTTGGCCATGAGCATTGAAATGGAAGAATCCCATTCTAGTCCTCATACTATACAGAGAATACATAGTAAATTTGGCCCATGGGCTGTCAGCTGGTCATCTCTGTACTAAAGAAGAGTGAGCTTAGTGAAAAACAACAGAGAAGGGCAAAGGGTTTTAAAGAAATTAATTAAATGGAGTAGGATTTTCAGTTTTAGTGAATGTCTTGAAATGTATTGCTCTGTTATATTATTTATTTATTTTTTGTAAATATATTTGAAGGCAATTTTTGTAATATCAATAAAGCTATGTACGTATATATATTATATATGAATATTTTTTTTAAAAGAAAAAAAAGCCTCATTAACATGTTGCTTGTTTTTGTATCTAGAGGAAAAAAACCACCCCACACTAATTTTTATTTATAACTGTACTCATTAGTGATACAAAAAAGAATGCAAGAGATCAAAATGATTTTACAGAGGAAATGTACAGTGTTTTATTTAAAATTTGCATTTTATTCTTCATTTATATGACAAAGGGACATTAATCATTGAACAGATTTGCTGAACACAATCAATTAGAAATGTATATATCTTAAAGCAAAACACATCAAGATTACAAGTTTTGCAGCATGGTGCAATACGGCTATACCGCTAAATAATTTGCCATTGCGCATGGAATGGCAGGTCTCCCATATTACAAATAGCGGCGGTATATCTATACCGCAAGCATTTTAGCCTGCAATGCAACGATCCATTCCGCACTCAAATAAATGACGTTTGAGTGTGGGATTTCCATACCGCTGTATTGCAGGTTGTGCGGTCCGGCTAAAATGCTTCCGTTATAGCCTATCCCGCCGTGATCCATACCTGAGATCAGTAGTTATTGATTTTGCAAAACAAAAATGTTTCACAAAACTCATAACTAAAATGTTACAAAGTACACTAACACCCATGAACTACCTATTAAACCCTAAACCGTCAAAACTAATAGATTACATTCATTAACCCCTAATCCACCGCCCTCCCACATAGCCAATACTATATAAAGCTATTAACCCCTATATCGCCGCCCCCCCACATCGCTACTACTATAATAAATCTATTAACCCCTAAGCCGCCAGCCCCCCACATAGCAACTACTAAACAAAACCTATTAACCCGTAAACTGCCGGCCTTCCACATCGCAAATCACTAAATTAACTACCTGTTAGTTTAACCCCTTCACGCAGTTAGGACATGTCATGCCATCCTAACAGTGCTGGGCTTTAATGCCATTAGGACGGCTTGAAGCGTCCTACCTTATATGGCGTCCTGCAGCCTCCCCCTTTGAAGCAATCAAGAATCAGCCTGGAGGCGTAGACGTAGGAAAAAAGAAAAAAAAACAATCATATTTTCAAAAAATAACACATTTAGGGCTCCATGTACTAAGCCGTCAATTCATCCGTCATTGTAGACGCGGATAAACTCGCCATTACTCGCCGCGGGTGAAATGGTGTCCGCTGTCGCTATGTACTAATAATCCCCCAATAAATAGACACACCTAGCCCGCCGCGAGCAGTGGCGGAATATTGATAAATTTGACGCCTCGCTCGCCGCAACTAAGCTGATGTACTTAACTTTCAGTTGAATTGTCTGGCCAATTATTAACACGTGACATGCAAGGTGTCAGGAACATCATAGTAGTCGCGGGAATAGAATTTTGCTCCTATAAAAGTTCAACTTATCTAAACAACTTTATTATTGTTCAAAAAATTTTGAAGAGTGATTACAGAGCATTATTTTTGTAATATTTATTTACAATTTGGATATGGATTCATCTTGATCTGAAACCACTTCAAAATCCAAGAATCTTCACTTTTTGCATCAGCAATTATCCCCCTGGTAGTTCGGTGAGCTTCATTGAAACGTACTTGACTGGTCTGTGGTTTGTTATAGGGAGTCAACAGACATTCTGTACATGAGTAGCCTCAATCTCCTAATAGAAGATATACAAATTTAAAATATAGATTACTCTTTAATTACAGTCGACAAATTGGGCGCAATTTATGTACATGGAAATGAGAGACAAATTAGACGCCAGTTATGCTGTAAGTACAATGCTGATATTACTGCCTTTTATATATGTCTAGACTGGCGTCTAGAGTGACTTTCCTATTGCTTTGTACCTTGCCCGCCACCTAAAAGGTGGCGAGGCAAAAATAACGAGGTGGGAGCGGAAATTGTCGCGAGCGGACAAATAGATTTTTTAGTACATTCGATTTTGGCGAGTTGGTGGTGAAATGTGTCTAATTACAGTGAAAAATGGAGAGGTAGCGAGGTTTGGCAGATAAGTACACTCGCAATTTTAAAGATGCGAGTTTGAACATAGTTGACGACTTTGTACATATCAGTTTGCGAGTTTTGACGCGAGATTTGTTGCGGGTAGCTCGCTGTCTGCTTAGTACATGGAGCCCTTAATTCCAAAACATTAAAAATTATAGACACAGGAGCAGAGCTGCTCAAACGGTATTACGCATTTCGGCAAAAGCTGTAATCATATACCTAAAAAGACACAAATTAGTGCCATTTAAAAAGAACACTTAAACAGGTTATTGCTTAGTGTTAAACACACCCCTTTTAACCCTTAACAAGCTTAATCCACACATATGTAATATCCAATTGTGTTGATATAAATATATATAGCATTCATTCATGGAGCAATAGAAGGGCAAGTGGAGCCCCTCGGCCCGTAAAGTGGATGCTTGCCTTACGGGAGTGTATCGGCACATAGCTGTCAAGTTTTTGCACGTGTATTTATGGGTGAGTGACTTTCATCTTTATTTTTAGAAACTGTAGATCCCTCACTGCAATACATTTTATTACCGGACCCTGCTCTCAATATTTATGGACATACTCTCTGTGAGTAGCTGGAAATGTACTTGTTTTTTACCATTCGCCTAGGCAGTCCCCAATGATCAAATCCTGGTCTAGAAATCTTGTGATTTCATTGACGATTGAGTAGTTTCAGTTTTACAGCAAGTGTTTACATCACGATGTAAACACTTTGATGCCGGCATAAATGGGTTAAGGTGTGTCTGGGTATAGATGTTTTGATGTTATATATGTGGAATGACATACTAGAAACTCCAGGTATAAATAAAGAGAGGACTTTTAGAATTATGTGAAAAATTATGCAGAATGTAAGCAAACAAATGTTGAACTACTATGATCTGTATTATTTTTAGGGGACTAAAGGTGTACTCCAACATGCCTATGTGTACATACATACATCAACTTCACTCGCTGGTACAGCATCGGGGTTGGATTTTTAAATACAGCACAAGAGCTGCTCAGTAACTGTGATTGGGCGAAAAAAAAATCTTCAAATTTGGCTTGTTATTTGGTCATGAGCATTGAAATGGAAGAATCCCATTCTAGACCTCATACTATACCGATAATACATAGTAAATTTGGCCCATGGGCTGTCAGCTGGTCATCTCTGTACTAAAGAAGAGTGAGCTTAGTGAAAATCAACAGAGAAGGGCAAAGGGTTTTAAAGAAATTAATTAAATGGAGTAGGATTTTCAGTTTTAGTGAATGTCCTGTAATGCAAGGATCCATTCCGCACTCAAAAAAATGACGTTTGAGTGTGGGATTTCCATACCGCTGTATTGCAGGTTGTGCGGTCCGGCTAAAATGCTTCCGTTATAGCCTATACCGCCGTGATCCATACCTGAGATCAGTAGTTATTGATTTTGCAAAACAAAAATGTTTCACAAAACTCATAACTAAAATGTTACAAAGTACACTAACACCCATGAACTACTTATTAAACCCTAAACCGCCAAAACTAATAGATTACATTTATTAACCCCTAATCCACCGCCCACCCACATAGCCAATACTATATAAAGCTATTAACCCCTATATCGCCGCCCCCCCCCACATCGCTACTACTATAATAAATCTATTAACCCCTAAACCGCCAGCCCCCCACATAGCAACTACTAAACAAAACCTATTAACCCGTAAACTGACGGCCCTCCACATCGCAAATCACTAAATTAAACTATTAACCCCTAATCCCCCCTAATTTTAAATTAAATTTACAATATAACTTTCTTTAAATAAATAAAAACTTACCTGTGAAATAAAAAAAAAAGTTTACACTATAAAGTAACCTACCAATACTATTTTAAAACAATAAAATTAACAAAAAATAAAAGAACTAAATTACAAATTTAAAAAGTCCTAACACTACAGAAAAAATTAAAAAAATTACATTACAAAAAATAAAAACTCTAATTTCCGAAAAATAAAAAAACTCTAAGATTACAAAAAATAATAAACAAATTATCCGAAATAATAACAATTAAACCTAATCTAATACCCCCCAAAATAAAAACACCCCCTAACCTAACAATAAACTATCAATAGCCCTTAGAAGGGCCTTTTGTAGGGCATTGCCCTGAAGCAATAAGCTCTTTTACCTTAAAAAAAGTCCCCCCTAAAAGTAAAACCCCCCACCCAACCAACCAGCCCCCCCACCCAGTCTAAAAAAACTTAAGCTACCTATTGTCTCTAAAGGGGCATTTGTATGGGCATTGCACTTAAAATGGCAACCCAACCAAAAAAAAAAAAAAATAACACTATTCCTAGGAAATCTACTCACAGTTTCTGAAGTCCAGACATCCATCTTCATCCAGGCGGCGAGAAGTCTTCATCCATCGCGGGGGCTTCTTCTATCTTCATCCCAGTGGCGTGGAACTGATATTTTTTTGGGTGAGTTTTTTTTTTAGATTAGGGCTTTGGGCACAAAAGAGCTGAATGTCCCCTAAAAAAGTAATGTTAGGTTACATTATAGTTTAAATTTAGTTTTTTTTAATTTAACAGGTAAGTTTTTATTTATTTAAAGATAGTTATATTGTAAACTTAATTTAAAATTAGGGGGGTGTTAGGTTTAGGGATTAATGGTTTAATTTAGTGTGTTGCGATGTGGGGGCCTGCGGTTTATGGGTTAATAGATTTATTTTATTAGTAGCGATGTGGGGGCCCGCAGTTTAGGTGTTAATAGGTTTATTTAGTGTCAGCGATGTCAGGGAGTGGCGGATTAGGGGTTAATCATTTATTTGGTGTTGGCGATGTCAGGGAGTGGTGGATTAGGGGTTAATCATTTTATTTAGTGTCAGCGATGTCGGGGGCAGTGGATTAGGGATATTTATACTAGGGTTTATGTTAGGGTGTTAGGATTTAAAGTAGGGTTGCACCGATACCGATACTAGTATCGGTACCGATACCAAGTACTTGCATGAGTACTTGTACTCGTGCAAATGCACCGATACTTAAACCGATACCTCCACTTACTACCTATATGCTATCTTGTGGTGTTTTTTTCAAACTGCATGTTCCCATTTAATTTAAAGCTGGAGTGGAGACTAAACTAAAAATTGTTTACTACAGTTCTGGCAATACAAATTGCTCTTATTTGTATTATTGTAGGAGAGATCACTGTACTGCGTTCAGACAAACCCCTGAAGTACTGGGCAGTTAATAAACTGAGATTTCCAGCTCTGGCTAAAATGCCCCAAAAATATCTTTCTGCCCCATGCAGTAGTGTGGAAAGTTGAACCTCCTTACTGATAGCAAAAACAGACTTATAGCTGAACATACAGAGATGCTTCTGTTCTGTTCCTTAACCCCTTAACGACCGAGGACGTGCAGGGTACGTCCTCAAAAAAAAGGCAGTTAACGCCTGAGGACGTACCCTGCACGTCCTCGGTGTGGAAAGCAGCTGGAAGCGATCCTGCTCGCTTCCAGCTGCTTTCCGGTTATTGCAGTGATGCCTCGATATGGAGGCATCCTTCAATAACATTTTTAAGCCATCCGGTGCAGAGAGAGCCACTCTGTGGCCCTCTCTGCACCGGAGATCGGTGGCTTACTTAGTTGGTGGGTGGGAGCCGGACCGGGAGGCGGGTGGCGGCCATCGATGGCCCTCATGATGTGGAGGGGGGCGGGATCGTGGGCAGGGATGCGAGGGGGCGCGCACTGACGCGTGCACGTGCACGGGAGGGTGGGGGCGGGCGCGTGCACGGGGAGGGAGCGGGTGGGAACCGCTACACACAGAAATTTTTTTGTAGGAAAATGAAAACAAGCACTGAAATTAAATAAACAAATTAGAGAAAAAATACAATCAGTTAGGTGGTGGGGGTTGGTCTGTGGGGAGGGGGAAGCTACACTACAGAAAAACCGGGCAAACTAATAAAAAAAACCATATTTTTTTGCAAACTGGCCCCAATTAAGGCAGAGGGGAGGCTTTGAGAGCGGTTTTGGGGGGGATCAGGGAGGTTGGGGGCTAAGGGGGGATCCTACACAGTAGCATATGTAAATATGCTAAAAAATGTTTTATTATTTTTAAAAACCCTTTTATTTTAGTACTGGCAGACTTTCTGCCAGTACTTAAGATGGCGGGGACAATTGTGGGGTGGGGGAGGGAAGGGAGCTGTTTGGGAGGGATCAGGGGGTGGGATGTGTCAGGTGGGAGGCTGATCTCTACACTAAAGCTAAAATTAACCCTGCAAGCTCCCTACAAACTCCCTAATTAACCCCTTCACTGCTAGCCATAATACACGTGTGAGGCGCAGCAGCATTTAGCGGCCTTCTAATTACCAGAAAGCAACTCCAAAGTCATATATGTCTGCTATTTCTGAACAAAGGGGATCCCAGAGAAGCTTTTACAACCATTTATGCCATAATTGCACACGCTGTTTGTAAATGATTTCAGTGAGAAACCTAAAATTGTGAAAAATTTAACGTTTTTTTTAATTTGATCGCATTTGGCGGTGAAATGGTGGCATGAAATATACCAAAATGGGCCTAGATCAATACTTGGGGTCGTCTACTACACTACACTAAAGCTAAAATTAACCCTACAAGCTCCCTAAAAACTCCCTAATTAACCCCTTAACTGCTGGGCATAATACACGTGTGGTGCGCAGTGGCATTTAGCGGCCTTCTAATTACCAAAAAGCAACGCCAAAGCCATATATGCCTGCTATTTCTGAACAAAGAGGATCCCAGAGAAGAATTTACAACCATTTATGCCATAATTGCACAAGCTGTTTGTAAATAATTTCAGTGAGAAACCGAAAGTTTGTGAAAAAATTTGTGAAAAAGTGAACAATTTTTTGTATTTGATCGCATTTGGCGGTGAAATGGTGGTATGAAATATACCAAAATTGGCCTAGATCAATACTTTGGGATGTCTACTAAAAAAAAATATATACATGTCAATGGCTATTCAGGGATTCCTGACAGATATCAGTGTTCCAATGTAACTAGCGCTAATTTTGAAAAAAATTGGTTTGGAAATAGCAAAGTGCTACTTGTATTTATTGCCCTATAACTTGCAAAAAAAGCAAAGAACATGTAAACATTGGGTATTTCTAAACTCAGGACAAAATTTAGAAACTATTTAGCATGGGTGTTTTTTGCTGGTTGTAGATATGTAACAGATTTTGGGGGTCAAAGTTAGAAAAAGTGTGTTTTTTTCCATTTTTCCTCATATTTTATAATTTTTTTATAGTAAATTATAAGATATGATGAAAATAATGGTATCTTTAGAAAGTCCATTTAATGGCGAGAAAAATGGTATATAATATGTGTGGGTACAGTAAATGAGCAAGAGGAAAATTACAGCTAAACACAAACACTGCAAAAATGTAAAAATAGCCTTGGTCCCAAACGGACAGAAAATGGAAAAGTGCTGTGGTCATTAAGGGGTTAAAAAGAACTTGCCACTAACTTTTGAAAAATTATTCTAGATTGCCTTTTATACTGCTAGTTCTCATCTTGCACAATTATGTTCAAAACATACTGTACTCTGAGGAACATCTTAGCTTATAAAATTGTAGGAAGAGTACTCATAGGAAAAATTAATGTTAATCCCAATGAACACTCATCCTGCAATTATAGGACTAGATTTAGATTACATTTGATTGGTAAGATTTACCAATGCTCTGTTCACATTTCCAACTCCATATCCTTTAATGGAGTAGGACGTGTAATGAGAGCATTGGTAAAGCTTACTAGTCAAATGTAATCTAGCCCATAGTGTTGTTCCCCATGATTAAACAGTATTCTGTTCTATTTTTTACTGTATGGCACTTTTGGTTGGTTGCAATTTTATATTTGTTATTTATTGTTGTTGTTAATATATTTTATTGTAATATTTTTATTTCTAAACATGTTCTATGAACTTTGTGACAAATAAAACCTGTTTTATTAATAATGTCTTTTGAGCTACAGTCCTTCATAATTATAAAGAAGGAATCTTAAATAATTAGTCTGTATTGTGCTTGGTAAACTGTCACATGACATAAAAAAAAAAGTATCGGTAATTGGTATCGGCGAGTATTTGAAAACAAGTATCGGTACTTGTACTCGGTCTTAAAAAAATGGTATTGGTGCAACCCTAATTTAAAGTAACTTTCTTTTCCCCCTAGACATCAATGGGGTTGCATTATGACAATCGCAGGTGTTTTTTTCTGACACTTTCTCCCCATTGATGTCTATGGGGTTAAGTGTGCTCGAGCACGTAAAGTCAGGCCTTGGGTTTTGTGCAGTATTGAGCTTATCGCACCATACCGCACAACAAGAGAAGGCTTTTCAGTAACTTGTAATGGCAGCGCTATGGAAAGTTCTATACCGCTCTTTTGTTTGCGTTATTTACGCACCCAGTATAGCACAAAACTTGTAATCTTGGTAAGAGCTTTTAAGACACTTAAATGAAGATCCTAAGGTAATCTACCAAAAAATACTTAACTAGTTTAACCCTTTAACTGCTGAGCCATTTCCACCCCTGTGCTGAGTTGTTTTGGAGTTTCTAGATGTTGAACCAATTTAACCCTTACTGTAGGTCATTTTTTATGAGAAACCAACACATAAATATTGTGTTTATCAGTAGACCCAGCAGATTCACACTATACCATTATTTTATATATATCTCATATCATAACATGTAAGAACTGTACAATAAAAAGTATAAAAAAGTGCAAATTTTATTATAATAAGTTTGTAAACAATAGTGTGTATGCGTGTCTTTGTGTAAACTCTTACAAAAACTAGGGATTAACGTCTTATAAATAGGTGTTTCTTTTTAAAGACACAATGAGTCCACGGATCATCATCCTTACTTGTGAAGGTAATCTCACCCCTGTAAAGGAGAGAGGGAATTTTTAGGACCACAACTGCAGGTTTAGGAGTGTTGTGAATGTATCAGTGATTCTGTGTAAGTGAGGGAAGGCAGCAAGGATCAGAATCATTAGATACAATTCACTTTAATATAAGGATAGGAGTGACAATGGCTGAGACCTCAGAGCATATAGCCCCACTCAGTATTGACAAACTGGTTCCCACATAAAAACAACAAGCAATTGCAAGTTAAAGTTGTAGACATACCATATCTAATCATAGGTGGCAGCAGACATAGTGTACAACTTAAGGCAACAAATAGGGTTAATGAGATTTATGCAGCAATTAGGTGTTGAATCTGAACTCTTAAGAATATAGGTTGAATAGAGCATTTACATATGAAGGCAACCTAACTAAGATTCTGAGACATGTCAGGAGTAATTGCTGAATGATCGTAAGTTACTTCGGTATGAGTTTGAAAGAAGCGCTTTTGAGACTTACTAGTAAAAGTAAAGGGTGAGGTCTGTCCGGACAGAGCGAAGTTCCCCTGCAGAGTTTGGGGAAATTGCAGCGTGTGCGATGGCGTGTGACGTCACAGCTTGCCGGTTCCGGTCCTGCGTTAGGAAGAGAGGTGAGCCGCGTCTGTCTCTAAAGTTGCAAGCAGGTTAGAGGGTGAGAAGCTGGATTCAACAATCAAGCAATTTGGTATGAGTAGGAGGGAAATTTAAACTGCTTGTTGGGGAGGAGTTATGTAAGTGTGAAAAGACACAGCTATACAAAGGATAAGGCAAAGAACTTAGTCAATTATTACAGACAGTGACGTCCTTTCTCTTCTCTGAGCTGTTCATAATAGCCCGGCATCCAGAGAAGGTTCCGGTTCATCTGTAGGACAGTGACGTCCTTTCTTTGCTCTAAGACCGTATGTTTTATTTCAAACTAGCAAGCGGTTGTTAAAGTCTTTGAGTCTTGTCCTTCTACATCAGGAGCGAGACCGGGTGACAGGTAGTCGCCTCAGCAGAGCTGTTGAGGCATAGAGGTGTATAAGTGTATGTTAAAAACGTTTTTTACTTAGCAAAAAATAGTTGCATTTAAATTTTAAAGACACAGTATCTTATTATTTTCTTTTCAAGTTTAATAAGTAGTTTGTTTTCCATTTTACAACTCTGTGCAGTAAAATTGTTCAGTTTTAATATTTAAAGGGCCAGTAACATTTTTTTTTTTGGATATTAAAAAATTGTTCAATACTGTCTGTTCTCTAAAATGGATTTAGAAGCTGTGCAAAATGTTACTTGCGCTATGTGTTTGGATGCCAATGTGGAACCTCCAGTTCTTTTTTGTCCCTCATGTGTTGAGAGGGCTTTAAGTTATAAAGAGAACATTTTTCATGCTCAAAATTTTTCAAAGGCGGATGCTTCTCAGAAGTCTAATGATGAGATGCAGAGTATGCCGCAGCTTTCTCCCCAAGCGTCCCAATCTTTAACGCCCGCTCAAGCAGTGCCCTGTACTTCTACTCTTACTGGATTTACTTTAAAGGACATAGCTGCACTTATGTCTTCCACAGTTTCTGATGCACTGTCTGCTTTTCCTATGCTTCAAGGCAAACGTAAAAAGGAGGGACAACCATGTAGTCCAGGGATCTGAGATGGAGGGTGTAGAGGTCCTATCGGAAGGAGAAATTTCAGACTCTGAGAGTTCGTTACCTTTGACTGATTCAGAGGTGGCATCTTTCAGGTTTAAACTTGAACACCTCCGTCTGTTACTCAGGGAGGTTTTGGTCACTTTAGACGACTGTGATTCTACAGTAGTGGTCACTCCTGCAAGGTCGAGTAAATTGGATAGATATTTTGAAGTTCGCTCTTACTCAGAGTTTTTTCCGGTTCCAAAGTGAGCTTCGGAGATTGTTTCCAAGGAATGGGAGAGACCAGGTATTCCCTTCTCTCCATCCCCCATTTTCAAAAAGATGTTTCCTATAGCCAACGCTGTCAGGGAAACTTGGCAGACGGTCCCTAAGGTGGAAGGGGCTATTTCCACCTTAGCCAAGCGAACTACTATTCCCATTGAGGATAGTTGTGCTTTTAAAGATCCGATGTACAAGAAGTTGGAGGGTCTACTTAAAAAGATTTATGTTCACCAAGGTCTGCTATTGCAGTCAGCTGCGTGCATTGCTACTGTCACTAGTGCGGCAGGTTATTGGTTTGATGCTCTGTCCGAATCTCTTAAGACTGAGACTTCTTTAGAGCAGATCCAGGATAGGATTAAAGCTCTGAAATTAGCCAATGCTTTTATTACAGATGCTTCTCTGCAAATTACTAAATTGGCAGCTAAAAGTTCAGGATTCTCTATCTTAGCCCGCAGAGCCTTATGGTTAAAACCTTGGTCTGCGGACGTATCATCTAAGTCTAAGCTTTTAGCAATTCCTTACAAGGGAAAGATCTTGTTTGGGCCTGGACTAAAGAAAATTATGTCTGATATCACTGGAGGTAGGGGTCATCTCCGTCCTCAGGGTAAGAGAAGCAAACAGAAAGGATGACAAAGTAATTTTCGTTCCTTTTGAAATTTCAAGGGCAATTCCTTATCTTCCTCCTCTAAACAGGAGGAAAACTATTTGCAATCTAAGCCCACTTGGAGGCCCAACCAGTCTTGGAACAAGGGTAAGCAATCCAAGAAGCCTGCTGCTGAATCCAAGTCAGCATGAAGGGCTTGCCCCCGATCCGGGAACGGATCTGGTAGGGGGCAGACTTTCTTTCTTTGTTCGGGCTTGGGTGCGGGACGTTCAGGATCCCTGGGCTATAGAAATAGTGTCTCAGGGATACAAACTGGAGTTCAAACATTTTCCTCCCCGAGGAAGATTTATTCTTTCAAGATTATTTGCAGACCAGATAAAAAGAGAGGCGTTCTTACATTGTGTAAGAGACCTCTACTCTCTGGGAGTGATTTTTCCCATTCCTGTACAGGAATACGGGCAGGGGTTTTATTCAAATCTGTTTGTAGTTCCCAAAAAGGAGGGAACTTTCAGACCTATTCTAGACCTCAAGGGTCTAAACAAGTTTCTCAGAGTTCTGTCATTCAAGATGGAAACTATTCATACCATTCTTCCATTGATCCAGGAGGGTCAGTTTATGACGGAGATCATCACAAGTTCCTAAGGTTTGCCTTTCTGGACAAACACTTTCAGTTCGTGGCTCTTCCTTTCGGCCTGGCCACGGCACCCAGAATTTTCACAAAGATTTTGTGGATTTTGTTGGCGGTTCTCAGACCGCAGGGCATTGCGGTGGCACCTTATCTGGATGATATTCTAATCCAGGTGCCATCTTTTCAACAAGCAAGGTCTCATACGGACATTGTACTTTCCTTCCTGAGAACTCACGGGTGGATGGTAAATCTGGAAAAGAGTTCCTTAATCCCGAAGACAAGGGTGACTTTCTTGGGAACTCTAATCGATTCTATACCTATGAGGATTTTTCTGACAGACGTCAGAAAATCAAAGATTCTAGATACCTGTCGAGCCCTTCAGTCCAATCCTCGGCCGTCAGTGGCCCAGTGTATGGAGGTAATCGGACTGATGGTGGCAGCAATGGACATCATTCTGTTTGCTCAGTTTCACCTCAGACCTCTGCAGTTAAACATGCTCAGGCAGTGGAATGGAGATTATGCATATTTGTCTCCTTGAATAACCCTGGAACAGGAGACGAGGGACTCTCTTCAATGGTGGTTGTCTCTGGATCATCTATCCTAGGGAACATGCTTTTGCAGACCATCCTGGGTGATTGTGACAACAGATGCCAGCCTTCTAGGGTGGGGAGCTGTATGGGGTTCCTTAAAGGCTCAGGGAGTGTGGACTCAGTTGGTTCAGCCCAGTTCATCAGATTCCAGATGGACAACATAACGACAGTGGCTTACATCAATCATCATGGAGGAATGAGGAGTCCCTTAGCGATGACCGAGGTAGCCAAGATAATCAGGTGGGCAGAGGCCCATTCTTGCTATCTGTCAATGATTCACATCCCAGGGGTGGACAACTGGGAGGCAGACTTTCTGAGCAGGCAGACCTTTCATCCAGGAGAGTGGGAACTCCATCCGGCAGTATTCTCCAATCTGATTCTCAGATGGGGTTGGCCGGAGTTAGATCTCATGGCATCTCAGCAGAATGCCAAGCTCCTGAGATATGGAGCAAGGTCCAGGGATCCTCAGGCAGAACTGATAGATGCTCCAGCAGTTCTTTGGTCCATCAGCCTAGCATATCTTTTTCCCCCGATTGCTCTTCTTCCTCAGGTCATTGCTCGAATCAAATAGGAGAAGGCATCAGTGATCCTCCTTGCTCCTGCGTGGCCTCGCAGGATTTGGTATGCTGATCTGGTGAACATGTCATCCCTGCCACCTTGGAGACTGCCATTGAGAAAGAACCTTCTCATTCAAGGACCATTCCTTTATCCAAATCTAATTTCTCTGAAGCTGACTGCTTGGAGATTGAACGCTTAATTCTGTTTTTCTGATTCGGTCATAGAGACCTTGATTCAGGCGCGTAAGCCTGTAACTAGAAAGATTTACAATAAGATATGGCGTAAATATCTTTATTGGTGTGAATCCAAGGGCTACTAATGGAGTAGAGTTAGGATTCCCAGAATTTTGTCTTTTCTCCAAGAAGGATTGGAGATGCGTTTATTGGCAAATTCCCTAAAGGGTCAGATCTCTGCCTTATCTATTTTGTTACACAAACATCTGGCTGATGTCCCAGATGTTCAATCCTTTTGTCAGGCCTTGGTTAGTATCAGGCCTGTGTTCAAACCAGTTACTCCTCCATGGAGTCTGAATTTAGTTCTTAAGGTTCTTCAAGGGGCTCCGTTTGAGCCTATGCATTCCTTAGATATTAAGTTGTTATCTTGGAAAGTTTTATTTCTTGTTGCTATTTCTTCAGCTCTAAGAGTGTCTGAGCTTTCGGCATTGCAATACAATTCGCCTTACCTTATTTTCCATTCGGATAAAGTAGTTTTATGTACTAAACTGCGGTTTCTTCCTAAGGTTGTTTCAGACAGGAACATTAAATCAGGAGATTGTTGTTCCTTCCTTGTGTCCTAATCCTTCTTCTCAGAAGGAAAGACTTCTACATAATTTGGACGTAGTCCATGCTTTGAAGTTTTACTTACAAGCAACTAAAGGCTTTCGTCAGTCTTCTTCTCTGTTTCTAATTTTTTCCTGGAAAACGTAAGGGTCAGAAAGCTACGGCTACCTCTCTTTCTTTTTGGTTGAGGAGTATCATCCGATTTGCATATGAGACTGCTGGACAGCAGCCTCCTGAAAGAAACTTTGATGTGCACCAAGGGGCTCCCATGAGTCTTTATTCTGATAAATGCACATTTTTCACGCCAGGTGATCACTATTACTGCAGTGATCATCCGGTTATTAAAACCTACAGTATACAGAGTCTTTATTTAAAAGCAGAGATTTTAATCTTTAAATTAAGGGTTCTTGAGGGTCTCTAAGCCCTATGTCAACACCTGCATTTTTTTCATGAGCTGATAAAATGTAATGCAAAAGTATGTAAACTGTGTGTAAAACAAAAGCCAATGCAATCTGTTTGTCTATTTATATAACTTCTATCATAGGACAAAGTTTGTAATTGAACAAACTATTGCACTTTTTTAAATATATGGGGAGCATAAATTAAAGCAAGTTCGCACAAACGTATTTGCTATAATTATTATAGCGCTCCACTTGTAATATGGATTTGAGCATAAAGAGCACTACAACCTTGTGATTGTGTTTACACTCTTAGCGCTATCAATAGCCCTTCACTTGTAATCTAGCCCTATGATTGTGACTAATGGAAGTTTCATGTCTTTCAAAATTTGTATTTGTCTCATTTCTTTTTCACTCCCATTTACTGTCACTCCATTTATCAATCTTCTTTCTCATACCAGTCTACTGTCCAGGGCCACCATCAGGGGTGAATAGGGTGACTCCTTTCAGGGGCCCAGTGGGCCAGGGGGCCTCATGAGGCAAGCACAACTATAACAAATAGTTACATTGTAGCTATCTTAGGTTTTATTTTTATTTCACAGGCAAGTTTGTATTTATTTTAACTAGGTAGAATAGTTACTAAATAGTTATTAACGATTTACTAACTACCTAGCTAAAATAAATATAAATTTACCTGTAAAATAAAACCTAACCTGAGTTACACTAACACCTAACATTACACTACAATTAAATAAATTACATAAATTAAATACAATTAACTAAATTACAAAAAACAAACACTAAATTACACAAAATAAAAAAATAAATTATCAGATATTTAAACGAATTACACCTAATCTAATAGCCCTATCAAAATAAAAAAGCCCCCCCAAAATAAAAAAAAAACTTAGCCTAAACTAAACTACCAATAGCCCTTAAAAGGCCCTTTAACAGGGCATTGCCCCCAAAAAATCAGGTATTTTACCTGTAAAAAAAAAAATGCAAACAACCCTCCAACAGTAAAACCCACCACAAATACAACCAACCCCCTAAATAAAATCCTATCTAAAAAAACCTAAGCTCCCCATTGCCCTGAAAAGGGCATTTGTATGGGCATTGCCCTTAAAAGGGCATTTAGCTCTTTTTCTGCCCAAAACCCTAATCTAAAAATAAAACCCACCCAATAAACCCTTAAAAAAGCCTAACACTAAGCCCCGAAGATCCACTTACAGTTCTTGAAGATCTGACATCCATCCTCAACGAAGCCGGCAGAAGTTGTCAACGAAGCGGCAGAAGTCTTCATCCAACCGGGCAGAAGTCTTCATCCAGACGGCATCTTCTATATTCATCCATTCGGCGCGGAGCAGGTCCATCTTCAAGACATCTGGCGCGAAGCATCCTTTTCAATCAACGTCTTCTTGAACAATGAAGGTTCCTTTAAATGATGTCATCCAAGATGGCGTCCCTTGAATTCCGATTGGCTACGATGCGGGAGTATGGCGGTTTAGGGGTTAATATGTTTATTATAGCGGTGGTGATGTCCAGAGCGGCAGATTAGGGGTTAATAAGTATAATGTAGGTGTTGGCGATGTTGGGGGTGGCTCTCCCCATTGATGTCCATGAGGAAATCGTGCACGAGCACGTAAAACCAGCTTACCGCAGCTCACCACAGCGCTGGTATTGGAGTGCGGTATGGAGCTCAATTTTGCTCTAAGCTCACTTCTTGCCTGCTAACACCGGGTTTTTGTAAACCTGTAATACCAGCGCTGTAGGTAAGTGAGCGGTGACAATAACTTGCAAGTTAGTACCGCACCGCTCTTACCGCAAAATTCTTAATCTAGCCGATGATGTTTTATTGTTTATTTTAATATATACTGTTCACATACAATAAGATGTCTTTAAAAAAAAAAACATGGAATTTTAAAATGTCTTCTGTATGTGAATATCTTATATGCATTTTATTCTTGTTCAATATGCTGCAATGATTTTAAAGAAGCAACTATATGATAAACAATCCATGTGTTTTGAGCATTAAAATAATAGTTTATGCAGGGAAATAATTATTGTAAATTTAGACAAAGTAAACAATAACCAGCATCAAAATAGTTAAGAGCAACTGATCATCGTCTGCAGATGACATATTAGCATTCTTTTCATTTACTAGTATATTGAATCTCTTTTAAATTTGTATTCTTTCTATCAACCTTCCCATGTCTAATGAAGACAGAACTCTACATTACAATACTTTTTTGCAGTGGATACATTATTCACAGCCAATGTATTCATTCTCACATTATCCATCTACATTACATTATGCATTTTCAAGACCCAGCTACAGTGACTTTCACAATATAATTTAATAACTGAACTTTAAAGATGGACACTTCTGCCTAACCTTTTAAAATTAGACTTTTAAGTATTTTAGAGTGCAGGCAAAAAGCAAAGAAGAAATCTATGGGGGGGGAGGGGGAATGGAAACGAAAATGTTAAATGATTTGCTTAAGATATTCTTTGAAGTCATTATTTATTTTTTTACAATTTTAAGGGAATAAAATAGATTAATGTAACAATCGAAAATTAAAAATATGCATCAATCATATTACTTTTTTCCATTTATTATTATTATTATTAGTCACTAAGGGCTAGGATTGCAAGTGAGCGCAAACAACTTTGCGTGGGTTTTTCACAATTGTTTGCGCTCCGTTTAAATTGCGCTCATATTACAGGTTGAGCTAAATCACGATTTACGCTAGAATCCCTCACCGCGATCTCAGATGCAGTGGGTAACTGTTTTCCGAAAATAAAAAGTGTCAAAAAACACATAAAAAATACATTAAAAAGTACACTTACACTACTAATAACACTGTCTAATAAAAATTATGTGAACAATACATTGCACACAAAAGTTATAAGGGCTCAAAGATATGAGATCTTGGCTGCAAAGGACTTTAACATTGAGATACATACATATACATGTCTAAAGATGTATGTGTCTATATATGTATAAAACATGCATTAATGTATTTATATATGTAGTTGTGTGTGTCTATATATGTATAAGCATGTATTAATGTATTTATGTGTGTATATATGTAGATGTATGTGTCTATATATGTATAAACATGTAATTAATGTATTTATATGTGGGGCGATCAGCAGCGGACTTGTGAGAGTTTTCACTCATCTGATCTCGCTGCTCTTCGGCTTTTTCCCAGCTTTATTGCTAGCCTGTCACTAAGCACCCACACTAAACTACACTGGTTCTATCGCTATCCGGCGCCCCCCGAGCCTCCCGCAACTAAATAAAGTTACTAACCCCTAAACCGCCGCTCCTAGACCCTGCCGCAACTCTTACTAAATGTATTTAACCCCTAAACCGCAGGCTCCCGGACACCGCTGCCAACCTACAGTATACCTAGTAACCCCTATCCTGCCCCCCTACTCCATCGCCCTCTATTATAAAGTTATTAACCCCTATCCTGCTGATCCCCGCACCTCTCCGCAACTAAATAAATTGTTTAACCCCTAAACCGCCGCTTCCCTGAACCCGCCGCAACCTATATTAAACCTATTAACCCCTATCCTGCCCACCCCCTACAACCCGTCGTCAACATATAATAAATTTATTAACCCCTAATCTGCCTCCCCCTACACCGTCGCCCCCCTTTAATAAAATTTATTAACCCCCTATCCTGCCCCCCACTACGCCGCCGCCCACTGTAATTAAAATTATTAACCCCTAAACCTAAGTCTATCCCTAATGCCCCCCTAACTTAAATATTAATTAAATAAATCTAAATAAATTAAACTCTTAATTAACTAATATGAATCGATTTAAAACTAAATACTTACCTTCTAAAAATAAACCCTAATATAGCTACAATATAAATAATAATTATATTCTAGCTATCTTAGGATTTATTTTTATTTTATTTTGAAATATTTTTATTTGGTTTATTTGGTTACCAACAACAAATAAACAAAACAATACTCTTCCCTATGCCCATCTTTGTACAAACAGAGGTTCTTATTAAGGTCGTGACAGTATGAGGCTTAAACAGATTTCAAATTTCAAATCACCTAGACTCTCAAGCATTATGTCTTTGTGAATCCATCAGCCCACTTAAGTCTCTCTCCCCAAGTAATTATAGTTTAACTATCTTCCCTCTCCCCCCCCCCTCCTCCCAAACCCACCCACTCCCTACCAGGAGATGCCATTTACTATACTATTACACCTAGTGAGTTTCTCGTTGTGATTATGACCATTTTGCCTTCCTCTACTCCCTCGACTACTGGTAAATTGTTAGTCAGGACACAGGTTTCTACGTGTTAGTCTGAGTCCTTATCTTCTCCTTACAGTCCGTCTTTCTTAACCCCCCATTCTTAGCATCCAATAGAACCAAGTCTTGTGGAATTGTTCTGTCTGACCCTGGTGTGACCATGCCGCCAACTCTGACATTGTATATGTCTCAGTAATTTTCCCCCATCACTTCCTGCCATGAGGGAGTTCCCACCTTCCAATGCCTGGCTATGCAAATTCTTAAACATGTGCATAATATTCTAATAAACCTATTGATTGCGTATTAAATGGGCTTCACCTTTTCATGCAATAAAGCTTGTGTCATGGTGAGTTTCACCCCCTCTCGTCTAACAATGTGCTCAGTAGTTCGGATAGTCTCCCCCATAGTAGCTGAACTTCCCGACAGTCCCACCACATGTGCTTGTATGTGCCAGTCACTTTACAACCCCTATAGCAGAATCCATCAAATCCCCTGTGGAAGTGAGCTGTCCTCGCGGAGTTAAATACCATCTAAACATCACCTTTAAACAGTTTTCTTTCATGTCCGCACTAATCAGGCCCTTATAAGAGTTCAACACTAGCTCATTCCATTCATCTGCTCCCACTCCTCCCTTGAGTCTCTTTCCATCTCTCTGTCATTGCTAATTTGTGATCGCGTGTAGCTTTCTGAATTAAGTATATATTTTGGAAATAATTTTTTTCCCCATATTAGGTCTCATTATCATTCTCTCCAACTCTGTGAGCTGTTGATTTTGGTTGTGCGACAGATATGATGTTATAGCTGAGCTAATTTGAAGATACATAAACCAGGTGCAATTGCTCTGGGTTTATTTGGTCCCTAATGGAGTTAAATGTGAGCATTTTGACACCTGAAAGAAAGTCAGCCACCCTATAAGACCCTTGTTTGCCCATTTATCTATAATTAATCTTAGGTCTGTAGGTAGTAGGACCTAACCGGTCTCAGTAGAGATTCCGGTCTACACAATTGCATCTTCTTCGCAATTCCCTCCCATAGCTTTAGTGCTTTCCAACGCTATTGGTGATCTATATTCCTTTATTTTCCTACCTCTTTCGGGTTCCCATAGAATATCTGCTGGCTCTCGAACATCCCATTATAGCTGCCTCTACTTGTGGCCACACCAAATCATTCTGTTGTTTACCTAAGATAACCGTCTGCGCCAGCCTGGAGGCTTGATAGTATTCTATTAAATTTGGCAATCCTACTCTCCCTGCTTGTCTATGCAATGTTTAATACCTTAGCAGCTATTCTCGGTCTCCCATCCCCTCTTAAGAATTTCAGCAACTCAGTCTGTAAGTCCCTCAGTCCGGTAATGGATGTTAATCGGTATAGCCCTAAATAGATACATCAGCTCGTGGAAGCACATTCATTTATATGGACATAAGTCTTCCATACCACGAAAAATGACACTTTCTCACTGTCTCAGGTCGTTTCTAATAGCTTTATATACAGGAGAGTAATTATTTTTATACAAATCCGTCAGAATTGTCTCCTATCCTGATCCCCAAATATGTAATATAGTTATGTGCCCAAGTGAATGCAAAATTCAATTCAATTGTTTTTTTAGTGAGTGGGGGTAATTTAATCGCCCAGTCGCTCGCATTTGTCAGAGTTTATTTTGTACCCTGAGATCGCCGAGTACTCTCCCAGGACCCTTGTATAGATATGGTAGCGAGCTTAGCGGTTTAGTGATTGTCAACAAGACATCATCTGCAAATAACATAGTTTTTGTACTCATTCGCTCCTATTTGTACTCCTTTTATTTCTGTCATGTCCTAATATTCGCTGCTAGCGGCTCAATACATATTGCAAATATTAGAGGCGACAATGGGCAGCCTGTCGCGTCCGTTCTTAATGTCTATGTGTCTTGATATATATCCCGCTGCCCCCACTACCGCCGTCGGGTTTGAGTATATACTCTCTAACGCCCTGTGTAAATGCCCCCCCTTAAAGCCCATTGCCTCTAGAACCTGAAACATGAACTTCCAGTCTACCCTGTCGAACGCTTTTTCTGCGTCTAACGACAGGAATAGAGCTGGAGTTTCCGTGTGCCTTCAAATAATCTAACAGAGTGAGCATACGTCTTACATTGGTCTGGCGCTTCCCTATCTTGTATAAATCCCACTTGATCCTGGTGGATCAAAGTGGGCAAAATCTTCTTCAATCTATTGGCCATAATCTAGCAAAGATTTTAATATCATGGTTAATCAGGATATAGGCCTACTAATTTTGACGGATTTATTTTTATTTTACAGGTACCTTTCAATTTATTTTAAACTAGGTACAATAGCTATTAAAATAGTTATTAACTATTTAATAGCTTACCTAGCTAAAAGAAACTGAAATTACCTGTAAAATAAATCCTAACCTAAGTTACAATTACACCTAACACTACACTATACTTTAATAAATTATTCCTATTTAAAAATAAATACTTACCTGTAAAATAAATATAAATCCTAAGATAGCTACAATATAATTAATAATTATATTGTAGCTATCTTAGGATTTATATTTATTTTACAGGTAACTTTGTATTTATTTTAGCTAGTTAGAATAGTTATTAAATAGTTATTAACTATTTAATAAACTACCTAGCTAAAAGAAATACAAAATTACCTGTAAAAATAATCCTAACCTAAGTTACAATTAAACCTAATACTTACACTATCATTAAATTAATTAAATAAAACTACCTACAATAACTACAATTAAATACAATTACATAACTAACTAAAAGTACAAAAAATAAAAAAGCTAAGTTACAAAAAAATAAAAAAATAAGTTACAAAACATGTTAAAAATATTACAACAATTTTAAGCTACTTACACCTAATCTAAGCCCCCTAATAAAATAACAAACCCCCCCATCAGCCAATCAGAAATATTCCTACCTTAATTCCGATTGGCTGATAGCATCCTATCAGCCAATCGGAATTGAGGGGATGCCATCTTGGATGACGTTCCCTTAAAGGAGCCCTTCATTCGTCGTTAGTCCGTCGGTGAAGAAGGAGGTTCCCGCGTCGGCGTGGAGGAAGATTCAAGACCCGGCTTGGGAAGATGACATCGACCGGATAGAAGACCTCTTCAGCGCCTCTTTGAGATGACATCGGACCGGATCGAAGACTTTTCTTCAGCGCCGCCTGGGATGATGACTTCATCGGATGGAAGATTTCTTCAGCGCCCGCTTGGAGGATTAACTTCTTCCGCTTCGGATGTCCACTTTCGGTTCCATCGCTGCTCCGGCTGAGTGAAGACAAGGTAGGATGATCTTCAGGGGATTAGTGTTAGGTTTTTGTAAGGGGGGTTTGGGTTAGATTAAGGGTATGTGGGTGGTGGGTTTTAATGTTGGGGGGTTGTATTTTTCTTTTACAGGCAAAAGAGCTGTTTCTTTGGGGCATGCCCCCACAAATGGCCCTTTTAAGGCTGGTAAGGTAAAAGAGCTTTGAACCTTTATTTAATTTAGAATAGGGTAGGGCATTTTTTTATTTTAGGGGGGTTTGTTATTTTATTAGGGGGCTTAGATTAGGTGTAAGTAGCTTAAAATTGTTGTAATATTTTTAAATATATTTGTAACTTATTTTATTTTTTTTTTGTAACTTTGCTTTTTTTATTTTTTGTACTTTAGTTAGTTTATGTAATTGTATTTAATTGTAGTTATTTGTAGGTAGTTTATTTAATTAATTTAATGATAGTGTAGTATTAGGTTTAATTGTAACTTAGGTTAGGATTTATTTTACAGGTAATTTTGTATTTCTTTTAGCTAGGTAGTTATTAAATAGTTAATAACTATTTAATAACTATTCTAACTAGCTAAAATAAATACAAAGTCACCTGTAAAATAAATATAAATCCTAAGATAGCTACAATATAATTATTAATTATATTGTAGATATCTTAGGGTTTATTTTACAGGTATTTATTTATTTTAAATAGGAATAATTTATTAAAGTATAGTGTAGTGTTAGGTGTAATTGTAACTTAGGTTAGGATTTTATTTACAGGTAAATTTCAGTTTCTTTTAGCTAGGTAAGCTATTAAATAGTTAATAACTATTTAATAGCTATTGTACCTAGTTAAAATAAATTGAAAGGTACCTGTAAAATAAAATAAATCCTAAGATAGCTAGAATATAATTATTATTTATATTGTAGCTATATTAAGGTTTATTTTAAAGGTAAGTATTTAGTTTTAAATAGGATTCATTTAGTTAATAAAGAGTTAATTTATTTAGATTTATTTAATTAATATTTAAGTTAGTGGGGCGTTAGGGTTAGGGTTAGACTTAGGTTTAGGGGTTAATAATTTTATTACAGTGGCGGCGTAGTGGGGGGCAGGATAGGGGTTAATAAATTTATTATAGGTGGCGACGGTGTAGGGGGGGCAGATTAGGGGTTATTAAATTTATTATAGGTGGCGACGGTGTAGGGGGGGGCAGGTATAGGGGTTTAATACATTTAATATAGGTTGCGGCGGGTACAGGGAGCGGCGGTTTAGGGGTTAATACATTTATTATAGTTATAGACTCGGGGTACATGTTAGGGTGTTAGGTGTAGACAGCTCCCATAGGAATCAATGGGATGTCTGTCAGCAGCGAACTTGTACTTTCGCTATGGTCAGACTCCCATTGATTCCTATGGGATCCGCCGCCTCCAGGGGTGGCGGTTTGAAAACCAGGTATGCTGGGCCGTAAAAGTTGCCGAGCGTACTGCTAGTTTTTTGATAACTAGCAAAGTAGTGAGAATGTGCCGCACTTGTGTGCGGAACATCTGGAGTGACGTAAGAATCGATCTGTGTCGGACTGAGTCCGGCGGATCGAAGCTTACGTCACAAAATTCTACTTTTGCCGGTCTCGAGCCTTTGATAACTAAGGCGTAATTAGCCTCGCCACAAATACGCTGCGGAATTCCAGCGTATTTGAGGTTGACGGCTTGATAAAAAAAAAAAAAGGCATTATATATTGCTCTCTTTATTCGAGGATCAATCTGAAATTATTCCTATTTTTCACTATCATTATTATTTTTATGTATGTAAAATAATTTTTTTCTCTCCAATTGGAGTTTTTACAACATTATGATAATTGTTTTCCTTTTTGCACTGTTGTTTTCTTTCTTTACTTTTTCTTGTTTTCTATTTTTGTCTCTGCTATTCTGTTAGCATCTTGTACCTACCTTTTGACTGGTCTCTAGTTCTAGTCATCATGCAAATTTTATTATTGTGTCAACTGACCAGGTAGTTACATATAAGTTGCTACTTTAGCAGAACAATATTGTTAGTGAATTACTCTGTACAACTTTATCTAATTCATATTTATATTATATATCTTGTCTCTGTCTGTAACTAATTTTGGAGTGATAGCCTGCATAACACACACTCGTTGGCTTTACCCGCTAGAGCTTTTTGACCTGACAGCGGTCACTCGTTCACAGCTGGTGTGATCTTTGTTTCGCCCGAGTGTGTACACTGTTGCAATGTTTGCAGGCTGTAACTCCAAATCTATGACGTTCTAGTTTGGGGAGTGATCTAATGGTAATTGATGGGTATTTAATCCCACATTGATCCCCTCCCAATCTATCTTTGAAAAGCGCCAACCCCGGCGTGAAACGCGTCAGATGACGTCATTACCACCCTGTCTCTCTGCAATACTGGTGAGTGACTGCGTGTACCGCAGCTCCTGTGTAAACTTTTTTTACTATTATCTGCAATAAATTTTCTATGTTTATCTTATCTAAGTGCAGTGTGCATAGTGTCTATACCTGATAACAACTACTAAAGTTTGGAAATGTGTGCCCTAGACTATGGGCTTTAGACCTCTCCTTTTCTTTGGGACTCCGGAATCCTTTTTTACTATTTTGTATCAGCAGCTCTGTATGTGCTGATTCTTAGCCGCGTGGACGGCGGCCATTGGTCTCCCAGGAATAGAGAGTTTTCTTTGTCCCGTTTACCTTACTACCTATATTTATATAAGTAGATGTATGTGTCTATATATGTATAAACATGTATTAATGTATTTTATATGTGTATATATGTAGATGTGTGTGTCTATATATGTATAAACATGTATTAATGTATTTATATGTGTATATATGTAGATGTGTGTGTCTATATATGTATAAACATGTATTAATGTATTTATATGTGTATGTATGTAGATGTGTGTGTCTATATATGTATAAGCATGTATTAATGTATTTATATGTGTATATAAGTAGATGTATGTGTCTATATATGTATAAACATGTATTAATGTATTTATATGTGTATATGTAGATGTGTGTGTCTATATATGTATAAACATGTATTAATGTATTTATATGTGTATATATGTAGATGTGTGTGTCTATATATGTATAAGAATGTATTAATGTATTTATATGTGTATATAAGTAGATGTATGTGTCTATATATGTATAAACATGTATTAATGTATTTATATGTGTATATATGTAGATGTGTGTGTCTATATATGTATAAACATGTATTAATGTATTTATATGTGTATATATGTAGATGTGTGTGTCTATATATGTATAAGAATGTATTAATGTATTTATATGTGTATATAAGTAGATGTATGTGTCTATATATGTATAAACATGTATTAATGTATTTATTGTGTATATATGTAGATGTGTGTGTCTATATATGTATAAACATGTATTAATGTATTTATGTGTATATATGTAGATGTGTGTGTCTATATATGTATAAGAATGTATTAATGTATTTATATGTGTATATAAGTAGATGTATGTGTCTATATATGTATAAACATGTATTAATGTATTTATATGTGTATATATGTATTTTCATCAGAAAAAACATGAGGCGAGGAGCACCGGAACAGGTAAAACTTGGCTTTTATTTGAAATAATTTTAAAATGATATAAAAGTGAAGAGGGCTGTGTGGTGACACAGCTCACAGATTTTAACTCTGGCATAGTCACATAGCTGGGTTTAAAATCCCTTCCTCCCAGATACACCTTGTCTGAGCTAGGTGTTTAATTAAAGACACTCCCTTTACCCTTGACTGGCATGTAATAAGCCAAACCCATTTGAATTGAGAATAAAATTGGGAAACACTTTCTCCCCTTTTTTTTATCCTGTTCCTGCTGAAAAGATAATGATGTTGGACACATTGGAGAATATGGCTAAGTATTATTCCTTGGATAATATTCTGTGATTAATTTAGCAGTGTTGAACAAATTGGGGTTGTGGTTGAGTTGCCCTTTATTAATTATTTGGACTGTTTTGCTGTAAAATATGTGTATATATACCTGTAAATATTTCTCTTATTATAAACATATATTGATTCCTAATAAATCCTTTGGAAACAATGGAGACCCTTTGATAGTGTTTATTTCACAACTTATTGTATTGGTATAGTGGTTTCTACCATAGAATTAGATTTAGTACTACATTTGAATTATATTTAGTATAAATTAAAAATCCATTATACATTTTTATAACCACATTTTTGGCGGCTACAAAGTTTTAGACAAATCCATATGTCAATTAGTTTTGCAGGAATTAGATAATATGTTGATTTATTTTAGAATATTGCAGATTATATCTTAAATGGTTTTAAAAACCTGTATTTCTGGTCTGTATACATTTGCATTTCCATAGAGTTACATGGATGAGGGCCTGAGTCAAAGAAAATTTCTCAATTTAGTGCAAATATTAAAAATTGTTTGTTACTGTTTAAATGTAACTGCAGTTAAGGTAGATTTGGTGTTTTATAGCAAAGTTTTTGTATGTAGTATTTAAACAGATAACATCATGGTTGGCCCCAGCAGGCCTATTGTATGAGATTTTAGGTCTTTTTCCTGTTAGGTTTGGTAAACGTTTGTATGGTAGCAATTTTAGAGTGATTGTATATGCTTATTTTCACTGCTGGGATTTATACATTTTCTCTTCTTTGGAATTAGAGTTTACTTTTGACCTGCGTTTGTTGCTCTTGTATTTTTCTTTTTATTAGAAAATGGATATTCCTTTGTAATTAATTGGCCTAAATTTTGAGAGTAAATGTTTTCAATTTAGTTTTCTGTAAAGATCTAATGAATTTAAGAGACATGGGGGCCTAGTTATCAACGTGTCTACTTTTCCTGCCCTTTGCCGGCCCAATACGCCCACCTAAGCTCGCCTCACATCGCCGCCGCGGACCTGCAAAAATTCGCCTAAGTTATCAAAAAAGCTGTCAAAAAGCCGCGCACCAAGTACGGGACGATGAGCAGCGGACTTTGAGAGTTATCACTCATCCAATCTCCCTGCTCTTCGGCTTTTTTACAGCTTTCTTGCTAGCCTGTCACTAAGCACCCACACTAAACTACACTGTGCTACCCCCCTATACCGGCGACCCCCGGAGCCCCCAACTAAATAAAGTTACTAACCCCTAAACCGCCGCGCCTAGACCCTGCCCGCAACTCTTATAAATGTATTAACCCCTAAAACCGCCGCTCCTAGACCCTGCCGCAACTCTTATAAATTGTATTAACCCCTAAACCGCCGCTCCTAGACCCCTGCCGCAACTCTTATAAATGTATTAACCCCTAAACCGCCGCTCCCGGAGCCCACCGCCACCTACATTATACCTAGTAACCCTATCCTGCCCCCCCCTATACCGTCGCCCTCTATAATAAAGTTATTAACCCCTATCCTGCTGATCCCGCCACCTCGCTGCAACTAAATAAATAGTTTAACCCCTAAACCGCCGCTCTCTGACCCCGCCGCAATCTATATTAAATTTATTAACCC
This sequence comes from Bombina bombina, assembly GCF_027579735.1. Lineage (NCBI taxonomy): Eukaryota > Metazoa > Chordata > Amphibia > Anura > Bombinatoridae > Bombina > Bombina bombina. The sequence continues at coordinate 303,861,208 of NC_069504.1, read as the reverse complement.
CTATCCTGCCCCCCCTACACCGTCGCCACCTATAATAAATTTATTAACCCCTATCCTGCCCCCCCACTACACCGCCGCCACTGTAATAAAATTATTAAACCCCTAAACCTAAGTCTAACACTAACCCTAACAACCCCCTAACTTAAATATTAATTAAATAAATCTAAATAATATTTCTATTATGAACTAAATTAATCCTATTTAAAACTAAATACTTACCTTTAAAATAAACCCTAATATAGCTACAATATAAATAATAATTATATTGTAGCTATCTTAGGATTTATATTTATTTTACAGGTAACTTTCAATTTATTTTAACTAGGTACAATAGCTATTAAATAGTTATTAACTATTTAATAGCTTACCTAGCTAAAATAATGAGAAATTAACCTGTAAAATAAAAACTAACCTAAGTTACAATTACACCTAACACTACATTATACTTAAATAAATTATTCCTATTTAAAACTAAATACTTACCTGTAAAATAAACCCTAAGATAGCTACAATATAATTAATAATTACATTGTAGCTATCTTACGGCTAGATTTAGAGATTGGCGGCCAAAGGGGTGCGTTAGCTACGCGTGCTTTTTTTCTCCCGCACCTTTTAAATACCGCTGGTATTTAGAGTTCACAGAATGGCTGGGTTTTCAGTGCGTTAGGCTCCAAAAAGGGAGCGTAGAGCATAATTTAACGCCACTGCAACTCTAGATACCAGCGGTGCTTACGGGACGCGGCCAGCTTCAAAAACGTGCTCGTGCACGATATCCCCATAGAAAACAATGGGGCAGTTTGAGCTGAAAAAAAAACCTAACACCTGCAAAAAAGCAGCGTTCAGCTCTTAACGCAGCCCCATTGTTTTCTATGGGGAAACACTTCCTACGTCTGCACCTAACACTCTAAGAAAAAACACAAAATATACAGCGCTAAAATCCAAGAAGATACCTTTGCCACTCTCCAACTATCTCCCCCAAATAGATAATATATCAAACTAATACTCTAATGAGAGGGCGCTAAAGCTAAAGTAACTTGACACACCTAATCATATAAATAATACATACAATGGAGGTTAAGAATAGTCAATTTTACTCAGTGTTTTAAAAGATAACAGGGACGTCTCCCTAATAAAGATACATAGCTCAGTACAAAATAAAAACAAAAAAAAGTCGATCAAAATAACAATGTTACAAATATCTTTAAGGAATACCACCCTATTAAAAATATTGCGCAAAAAATATCAAAAAATAAAGATGTGTTAAAAAACTTGTTAAAAAATAGAATACGGGTTTGTAAGTTCCGATCACTACATATATCTTATGGTGAATCTTCAACTTATAATGTCCCTTTATCCGGAGTTAGTCCAATGGACCTTTCTGATAATACAACAGGTGTTAGTTCGATATAGCTTTGCTGGTAATTTTGTAAGTGTAACTTTCACTCTATAGCCGTAATATGTAACAATGTTCCATTTGTTATATGTATATAACAGAATCTGTTTAAGTACACCAAAGTGTATTATTTTATGTCTTTTGTATCCGTATATCACCTCTGAATGTGGACAGTTATAACAGTGACTCACGTAATGTTGCAGCAGCTACGGTCAGATTGCTGCTGGTGTCGGTCTGATTGCCTTTAGCACGCCGCTCTTTATCACGTATGTGAGGCTTGTCAACCTTAGGCTTTTCGTCCTCCGTAAATAAGACTCACCGCTCCTTGCGTATGAGAGTCCTGCTGGATCCCGGCTGACAGCCCCTGGGATGTAGGACACGCTGTTTCTTGCGTGTGATGTAGGACACGCCGTTTCCTAACACTCTAACATGTACCCCGAGTCTAAACACTGCTAACCTTACACTTATTAACCCCTAATCTGCCGCCCCCGCTATCGCTGACCCCTGCATATTTTTTAACCCCTAATCTGCCGCTCCGTATACCGCCGCTACCTACATTATCCCTATGTACCCCTAATCTGCTGCCCCTAACACCGCCAACCCCTATATTATATTTATTAACCCCTACTCTGCCCCCACAACGTCGCAGCCAGCTACCTACAATAATTAACCCCTAATCTGCCGATCGGAGCTCACCGCTACTATAATAAATGTATTAACCCCTAAAGCTAAGTCTAACCCTAACACTAACACCCCCCTTAGATATAATTTTATCTAACGAAATAAATTAACTCTTATTAAATAAATTATTCCTATTTAAAGCTAAATACTTACCTGTAAAATAAACCCTAATATAGCTACAATATAAATTATAATTATATTGTAGCTATTTTAGGATTAATATTTATTTTACAGGCAACTTTGTATTTATTTTAATCAGGTACAATAGCTATTAAATAGTTATTTACTATTTAATTGCTACCTAGTTAAAATAATTACAAAATTACCTGTAAAATAAATCCTAACCTAAGTTACAATTAAACCTAACACTACACTATCAATAAATAAATTAAATACAATACCTACAAATAAATACATTTAAATAAACTAACTAAAGTACAAAAAATAAAAAAGAACTAAGTTACAAAAAATAAAAAAATATTTACAAACATTAGAAACAAATTACAACAATTTTAAACTAATTAAACCTACTCTAAGCCCCCTAATAAAATAACAAAGACCCCCAAAATAAAAAAATGCCCTACCCTATTCTAAATTACAAAAGTTCAAAGCTCTTTTACCTTACCAGCCTTTAAAAGGGCCCTTTGCGGGGCATGCCCCAAAGAATTCAGCTCTTTTGCCTGTAAAAAAAACCATACAATACCCCGCCCCCAACATTACAACCCACCGCCCACATACCCCTAATCTAACCCAAACCCCCATTAAATAAACCTAACACTAAGCCCCTGAAGATCTTCCTACCTTGTCTTCACTATGCCAGGTATCACCGATCGTTCCAGGCTCCGAAATCTTCATCCAAGCCCAAGCGGGGGCTGGCGATCCATAATCCGGCGGCTGAAGAGGTCCAGAAGAGGCTCCAAAGTCTTCATCCTATCCGTGAAGAAGAGGCGATCCGGACTGGCAACCATCTTGATCCAAGCGGCATCTTCTATCTTCATCCGATGACGACCGGCTCCATCTTGAAGACCTCCACCGCGGACCCATCTTCTTCTTCCGATGACTTCCCGACGAATGACAGTTCCTTTAAGGGACGTCATCCAAGATGGCGTCCCTCGTATTCTGATTGGCTGATAGGATTCTATCAGCCAATCGGAATTAAGGTAGGAAAATTCTGATTGGCTGATGGAATCAGCCAATCAGAATCAAGTTCAATCCGATTGGCTGATTCAATCAGCCAATCAGATTGAGCTCGCATTCTATTGGCTGTTCCGATCAGCCATTAGAATGCGAGCTCAATCTGATTGGCTGATCGGATCAGCCAATCGGATTGAACTTGATTCTGATTGGCTGATTCCATCAGCCATTCAGAATTTTCCTACCTTAATTCCGATTGGCTGATAGAATCTATCAGCCAATCGGAATTCGAGGGACGCCATCTTGGATGACGTCCCTTAAAGGAGCCTTCATTCGTCGGTAGTCCGTCAGTAAAGAAGGATGTTCCGCGTCGGCGGGGATGAACATTGAAGACCCCGCTTGGAAGATGACATCGTCTGAATAGAAGGCTTCTTCAGCGCCGCTTGGAGGATCACTTCATCGGATGGATGATTTCTTCAGCGCTGCTTGGAGGATAACTTCTGCCGCTCCGGGTCTCCTCTTCGGTTCCATCGCTGCTCGGCTGAGTGAAGACAACTCAAGGTAGGATGATCTTCAGGGGAGTAGTGTTAGGTTATTTTAAGGGGGGTTTGGGTTAGATTAGGGGTATGTGGGTGGTGGGTTTTAATGTTGGGGGGGGTTGTATTTTTCTTTTACAGGCAAAAGAGCTGAATTCTTTGGGGCATGCCCCACAAATGGCCCTTTTAAGGGCTGGTAAGGTAAAAGAGCTTTGAACTTTTTTAATTTAGAATAGGGTAGGGCATATTTTTATTTTGGGGGGTTTGTTATTTTATTAGGGGGCTTAGATTAGGTGTAAGTAGCTTAAAATTGTTGTAATATTTTTTAAATGTTTGTAACCTATTTTTTTTATTTTTTGTAACTTAGCTTTTTTTGTACTTTAGTTAGTTTATGTAATTGTATTTAATTGTAGTTATTTGTAGCTAATTTATTTAATTTATTTAATGATAGTGTAGTGTTAGGTTTAATTGTAACTTAGGTTAGGATTTATTTTACAGGTAATTTTGTATTTCTTTTAGCTAGGTAGTTATTAAATAGTTAATAACTATTTAATAACTATTCTAACTAGCTAAAATAAATACAAAGTTACCTGTAAAATAAATATAATTCCTAAAATAGCTACAATGTAATTATTAATTACATTGCAGCTATCTTAGGGTTTATTTTACAGGTAAGTATTTCGTTTTAAATAGGAATAATTTATTAAAGTATAGTGTAGGTGTAATTGTAACTTAGAGTTACAGGTTAATTTCTCTTTATTTTAGCTAGGTAAGCTATTAAATAGTTAATAACTATTTAATAGCTATTGTACCTAGTTAAAATAAATTGAAAGATGCCTGTAAAATAAAAATAAATCCTAAGATAGCTACAATATAATTATTATTTATATTGTAGCTATATTAGGGTTTATTTTAAAGGTAAGTATTTAGTTTTAAATAGGATTAATTTAGTTCATAATAGAAATATTATTTAGATTTATTTAATTAATATTTAAGTTAGGGGGGTGTTAGGGTTAGTGTTAGACTTAGGTTTAGGGGTTAATAAATTTATTTTAGTGGCAGCGGTGTAGTGGGGAGCAGGATAGGGGTTAATAAATGTATTATAGGTGGCGACGGTGTAGGGGGGGCAGATTAGGGGTTAATAAATTTAATATAGGTTGCGGCAGGGTCCGGGAGCGGCGGTTTAGGGGTTAATAAATATATTATAGTTGTGGTGGGCTCCGGGAGCGGCGGTTTAGGGGTTAATACATATATTATAGTTGCGGTGGGCTCCGGGAGCGGCGGTTTAGGGGTTAATATGTATAGAGTAGCTTGCGGTGGGCTCCAGGAGCGGCGGTTTAGGGGGTAATAACTTTATTTAGTTGCGGCGGTGTAGGGGGGGCAGATAAGTGGTGTTTAGACTCGGGGTACATGTTAGGGTGTTAGGTGTAGACAGCCCCCATAGGAATCAATGGGATGTCTGGCAGCAGCGAACTTGTACTTTCGCTATGGTCAGACTCCCATTGATTCCTATGGGATCCGCCGCCTCCAGGGTGGCGGATTGAAAACCAGGTACGCTGGGCCGTAAAAGTGCCGAGCGTACCTGCTAGTTTTTTGATAACTAGCAAAAGTAGTCAGATTGTGCCGCACTTGTGTGCGGAACATCTGGAGTGACGTAAGAATCGATCTGTGTCGGACTGAGTCCGGCGGATCGAAGTTTACGTCACAAAATTCTACTTTTGCCGGTCTGTAGCCTTTGATAACTAAGGCGAATCAGCCTCGCCACAAATACGCTGCGGAATTCCAGCGTATTTGAGGTTGACGGCTTGATAACTAGGCCCCATAATATTTACTTGTTGCCTTGGTCCCATCTAAATGTGTTTTTTTTACAAAAAAAGCTTTACAGTACTTTGTTTCCTTACAAAGAAGATTGTCGTTTTCTGAGTGGACCAGCCTTTCTTTAAGAGTTGTCCTAGTCAGTTTAAAGTGATTGACTTCTGCTCCTTTATAAATATAAAAGACAAATTTTGAATATAATGTCCATTTTATAAAGATTGTAATTTTCTTGCACATTTTTTTTTTACAAAGGATTAATTTCTGTAAATTTGTTACACCTAGAGCTGTAGCTTGCCCTATACATATGTTAATGTAAATTCCTTCCTGTTGGGGGAAGGTGCAGGAAGGTAGGTTGGCAAGTTATTTTGTGTGTGTGACATACTATTTGGATTTAAAAGTAATATAGTTTAGAGCAATATTTTAAAAGCACAAACATTTTTAACATCTGAAGGGTGTTTAATTTAGCCTGCATTTTCAGTTTGGTCTATATTTTAGGACTCAAATGTTTTTGTTTTTTTTGTTTGTTTTTTTGTTTTTTCAAATGCTTGATTTCTGCTCCTTGTTAACAAAATGATCTCCTTTACAGGAAGTCTAAATTGCTTAACTTCTGTTTAGTCTGGTGTTTCATTGCCCAGGTAAAATATTCAGGCAAACTATATTGTGAGAGACACACTATTTAGAGTCTGTTCGCCAGATTTAAAATAAAAAAAATATTGAGCAGTGGTTAGGAAAATTAAAATTTAACTATAATACCACCTCTGATGGAAAGTTGACCTGCTTATAAACAGATCTAATTACTACCTCTACTAGATGGCTAAACTGCTATACATCCTTTGTTATGTAAAATTAGCATCTCAATGGTACCTTGTACCTGTGTTAACATCATTTAAAAAGAACCCTGTACCTGTGTTAACATCATTTAAAAAGAAAACTACTATGCTGTGAGAGACACATTATTCAGAGTCTGCTCCCCAGATTGAATTCAGTGGTTAGGAAAATATTGATTCTAGTATATTTATATATTTTTTTCTTTTAGTTCTAACGGCTATCTGCTAAAATGTCTGGGAAAAATTATATTTCCCAGGAAATCTGTGATTATTTTAACAATTATATTCATAAATATAATGGTCCATTCCTCATCCCAGAAGCTAAAAACCGCAAGTGTGAAGGTTTCTTAGAGATACTAACACAGGTAATAACTCTTAAAAAGATTAATAACAATAAAAGAAAATATATGATAGCGCAGGCAGTTATTTCAACAATAAGAGGACTAACAAACATTGTTGGAGACAGAACAAAATAAAGATCTGAAATTAAAGTTAGATCAAACACAGACTGACAGAGATTGTATTAAGCTTTTCTGCTTTAACTAACACCATACAGATCAGTAAATTACACCGTCAATTAAAATTAATGGAACACAGCAGAAATGAATATTCAAATAAAATTACTGAGTTACATATGAAAATAAAACAAGAAGAAAAAATAATTAGTGATATTTCTGGGAACAATAGAGATTGTGATCACTTACTACCACAAAGGAGAGTGCTAAAACAAGTAATAAAACAAAATAAAATGTCAGTTGGCCCCACTAAAACGCAAGTTCTGTTCCAATTGCCCCTGTCATAATATCTGAGAATTTTAACACTCTGAAAGTTCCTACAGGTTTTTCAATCAGACTAGGCCAATGACTGTAGCAGATAAAGACATTTTTCAGAAATGGTGGGGTACAATCCCCACAAACAGCTTTAATAACTTTTCACATTGGTTTCACAAGGGGGCTAAAAAGCCACAAACGTAGGAATGAACATGCAGGAATGGACAGAAATCCTTCAAGATGTCATGGGCCGCTATGCCAACAGTTTATTGGGATTCAACTCAAGCATATCTGATCAGGCTGGGAGAATATGTAAAACAATTTTACTAGTCTAGAAAAAGAGATTAGTGAAATTACCATTAGGCCTCTAGATGGGCCTTTTGAAGTAGCAAAAAGAGTTTTATTCTGGTGTGTGCTGTGCCAGCCACAGATCCAAATGGTCTGGGGGTTACCAGCTCACATACAGAGGGTACTTGAAGCTTTTCCTAGAAAGTGTCAGGAGTTTGTAAAGCTGTATGATCCAAACTCCACAACCTTAGAAATGGTGCTGACTAGAGCTGAGAAGTGGTGGAATTATCACCCATACACCATTAACGCAATTTCAGCAGTGAAACAGTCAATGGAGAACAATCTTAAAATTCACAGGCAGGAATAAGAGGGGTAACCGAAGGAATGTTTGGGGATATCAGAAATGTAGATAGTCAAATTCAGGAAACTGGAGAGACAGGAATTTAAATGGTCATATAAACAGAGAAGAAAATAAGTATAACAACTGGAGGTTGAGGACAGATGAGAGAAGCAATAAGGCCAACTTAAATTAGTGGGAACTCAAACAACAAAACAAAAGAAACAGAGCTGGAGTGTTCAACTTAAAACATTATTTTTTTTTTTTGTTTATAAGCATATTTGTTTGCAGTGCATTTCTAAGTTCAATTAACCCCTTAATGACCGGACCGTTTTTCAATTTTCTTACCCTTAATGACAATGGCTATTTTTACATTTCTGCAGTGTTTGTGTTTAGCTGTAATTTTCCTCTTACTCATTTACTGTACCCATACATATTATATACCGTTTTTTCTCGCCATTAAATGGACTTTCTAAGGATACCATTATTTTCATCATATCTTATAATTTCCTATAAAAAAAATATAAAATATGAGGAAAAAAATTGAAAAAAAACACACTTTTTCTAACTTTGACCCCCAAAATCTGTTACACATCTACAATCACCAAAAAACACCTATGCTAAATAGTTTCTAAATTTTGTCCTGAGTTTAGAAATACCCAATGTTTACATGTTCTTTACTTTTTTTGCAAGTTATAGGGCCATAAATACAAGTAGCACTTTGCTATTTCCAAACAACTTTTTTTCAAAATTAGCGCTAGTTACATTGGAACCCTGATATCTGTCAGGAATACCTGAATATCCCTTGACATGTATATATTTTTTTTTAGAAGACAACCCAAAGTATTGATCTAGGCCCATTTTGGTATATTTCATGCCACCATTTCACCGCCAAATGTCATCAAATAAAAAAAAAAGTTCACTTTTTCACAAATTTTGTCACAAACTTTAGGTTTCCCACTGAAATTATTTACAAACAGCTTCTGCAATTAAGGCACAAATGGTTGTAAATGCTTCTTTGGGATCCCCTTTGTTCAGAAATAGCAGACTTATATGGCTTTGGGGTTGCTTTTTGGTAAGTAGAAGGCCGCTAAATGCTGCTGCGCACCACACGTAAATTATGCCCAGCAGTTAAGGGGTTAAATTAGGTAGCTTGTAGGGAGCTTGCAGGGTTAATTTTAGCTTTAGGGTAGAGATCAGCCTCCCACCTGACACATCCCACCCCCTGATCCCTCCCAAACAGTTCTCTTCCCTCCCCCACCCCACAATTGTCCCCGCCATCTTAAGTACTGGCAGAAAGTCTGCCAGTACTAAATAAAGGAGTTTTTATTTTTTTTTAATAAAAAAAAATAAAATGTTTTAGCTGTGATGGACTCCTGCCTTAGCCCCAACCTCCATGATCCCCCCCCCCCAGCAATCTAAAGCTCTCCCCTACCTAATTGCCGCCATCTTGGGTACTGGCAGCTGTCTGCCAGTACCCAATTTGCCCCCCAAAAAAGTGTTTTTATTATTATTTTTTATTACCAATTTATTTTTTTCTGTAGTGTAGCAGCCCCCCACAATACCCCAACCCCTCCCCCTCCCAGATCCTCATATATATATTTTCCCCCCTCTTCCCACTCATTGGTGTCAGTGTGGGTAGGTAATCGCGCGCGCGCGCCGCCGCACGCGCATGCGCGCCCCCCGCACGCTCCCGGCACCCGGCGTGCACATTGCACTTACAGGAGCCGGATGCCGGGTAGCGATGGGCCGCCCACCCGCCTCCCAGTTGCGCTCCCACCCACCAACGAACCGGCCGCATCGCTACCAGGTGCAGAGAGGGCCACAGAGTGGCTCTCTCTGCATCGGATGCTTTCTAAGGGTATTGCAGGATGCCTCAATATCGAGGCATCACTGCAATACCCTGAGAGCTGCTGGAAGCGATTGCGATCGCTTCCAGCACTCTCTTAGACAAGTGACGTACCAGGTACGTCCATTGTCACTAACTGCAAGTTTTTGCAGGACGTACCTGGTACGTCACTTGTCATTAAGGGGTTAATCATTTTAATTTTTTTCATTATTAAGTTTTAAATATGCCAATATTTAGAATGCATAGTTATATGATGCATTCTCTTTCTAAAAACAAATAACAGATACCTCCATTGTGATTACTTTTGGGATGCAACATACAAGAAAATTTCTATGTAAACTGTCTGAAGTCTTATCTTGCAGGGAGAAAACCAATGAAGACAGAAGGCTTCTCACCTTTCCTTCCAGCTTTCTCCAATAACACATATTGCAGATTGTTGTTTTTCAGGTGTCATCAGGACTGATCTAACCAAGAATCTATGATGATGGCGTTGGACAAATAAAATAAGTATAAAATGTATCACAATGGAGATGTAAAATGGGGCATTAGGCCAAAATAATATATGGCATAACGGGGTAAATAATCATATAGGTCAAACAACATAAGTTCAAGTAAGGGGCAAGTGGGATGATGCAATAATAGTAGCACATCCCAACTTGAAGTTGATAACGGCAGATGGAGAGTGTAGTGTGAAGTAAATATATGCTTGGTGTTAATCTCTTTTCATTCCTTCCAGGGTCCTGAAAAAAAAGTGGTTCAAAGAGAGGTGATTGGTAAAGAGCAAGGACCAGATGCCAAAAGCAAGGACCAGATGCCAAAAGATGACAACAAAGAACTTCAGTGAACCATTATAACTTTTGTTTTACAGGTACAATTCACACTTTATTAATAAAGATTTTACTACACGCATACCCATCTAGTGTACCCGCACTCACACATTCATACATGAACTTTAAATTTTTTACAAATGTTGCTAATGGGGTTTAGCATAGGATTTTGTGTTTCTATGTATAATATTGAGTGATTTTTTTAATGAATTGTATAAAGTTAGACTAGGAATTGACAGTCCTAGTTAAATACAGAAGAGCTTGTATCTCCGAGGGAATGATATTCCAAAGGGATGGTGGGAAAATTTTCCCTGTAAGGTTTTCGTTCCCACTGTGTTCTTCTGTACTAGTGGGTATAACTAGAAAACGGGGCAACATAGGAGATGAAAAAGTGAGGGAATGTGGTGACATAGCTCACAGATTTTATCCCTGGCATAGTCACATAGCTAGTTTTAAAATCCCTTCCCCCAGATACACCTTGTCTGAGCTAGGTATTTAAATAAAGACACTACCATTAGCCTTGACTGGCATGTAATAGGCCAAACCCCTTTGAATTGAGAATAAAATTGGGAAACACTCTCCCCCCTTTTTTTATCTTGTTCCTGCTGAAAAGATTGCTGATGTTGGACACATTGGAGAATATGGCTAAGTATATTCCTTGGATAATATTCTGTGATTATTTTAGCAGTGTTTTCTGCATCAAAGCTACATCAAAGAAGCTTAGGAGTTAGATCGAGTCAGACATATATACACATATAAAAACATTAAAATATATATATAAACATATATATATATATATATATATATATATATATATATATATATATATATATATATATATATATATATATAAATATATATATATATATATATATATATATATATATATACACAGACATACCTCACGGATATTTTGCTGGTTTAGTTCCAAACCACCGCAATAAAGTGAATATAGCAATAAAGTCACACTCATTTTTTTTTGTTTCCAGGTGCATGCAAAAGTTCTATTTACACTATACTGTAGTCTATTAAGTGTGCAATAGCATTATCCCTAAAAAGAAAATGTATGCTTACCTGATAAATGTATTTATTTCCAGATATGGTGAGTCCACGGCTTCATCATTTACTGTTGGGAATGCCACTCCTGGCCAGAAGGAGGAGGCAAAGAGCACCACAGTCAAACTATTAAGCATAACTTCCCTTCCCACAACCCCCAGTCATTTGACCAAAGGGAAATGGAGAAAAAAGGAATAACACAAGGTGTAGAGGTGCCTGAGGTTTAGTAAAAAAGAACTGTCTTGAAATAAAGGGCGGGGTTGATAACTTTATCAGGTAAGCATACATTTTCTTTTCTTTCCTAAGATATGGTGAGTCCACGGCTTCATCATTTACTGTTGGGAACCAATACCCAAGCTAGAGGACACAGATGAATAGGGAGGGACAAGACAGGCAGACCTAAACAGAAGGCACCACTGCTTGAATAACCTTTCTCCCAAAAGAAGCCTCGGCTGAGGCAAAAGTATCAAATTTGGAAAATTTTGAAAGATTATGCAAAGAGAACCAAATTGCAGCCTTGCAAATCTGTTCCACAGAAGCTTCATTCTTGAAAGCTCAATAAGAGGAGACAGCCCTAGTGGAATAAGCTGTAATTCTCTCAGGAGGCTGCTGTCCAGCAGTCTCATAAGCAAAACGAATTATACTTCTCAACCAGAGAGAAAGAGAAGTAGCAGTAGCTTTCTGACCTTTATGTTTCCCAGAGAAACAGTGTATAAAATAACGCTAAGGAGCGCCAAGGTAGGCAGAGATAGTAAATTTAATAAACAATGCAACTGCCAAAAAGATAATAACAATAATAAAAATTATATATAACATATAATATTTTTACAATTCATGGATCCATGATAAATAGGTATTAAAACATATAACATATATTGATAATACACTAATAGTAAAACCAAGGTGATGCGGTACAAACACTGGTAGCGGTATAGATGAAAAAAAGATGAACAAATCAGATTATAAATATAATGGATCGTTAGTCCATGAATAAAAACAATATATGAGTCCCTAAATACAATGAGATAAAATGTACTAATAAAAATGTGTGTTCCTGTGAAAAATGTGTAAAACTTTCAAAAATATATATATAAAAAATTATAAAAAATTGTATATAAAAGGTAAAATTTACAAAAATGTGAAAAAAAGTTGTTCCTAAAAAATGGTGTTCCAAAAATAATTCAAGTGATGAAAAACAATGTGATCCAAAAGTCTAATATCATCCAAATTGTGTGTAATTGACCTTAACTGGAAGTAACGTGTGAATCCTTCACAACCGGAAGTGACACGTGAACCCTCCATTTCCGGTTTCGGCAACAGGTAAAATACCGGAAGGCAAATGGATACTAAAAGATATTGTTTGATACTCACAAACAGGAACCTTGCTAAATGTTTGATAACAAAGCCCTCTATAACACCAAATAAGGGGTATAATAACAATTCGATCATTAAAGCAGACCTTATACTTTGTTTTTTGAACAAACAGGAAGTAAATTCCAGTTACTTCACATCCGGTTCCGGGTTAAGTGTTAAGCATTTTTTGGCGCAAAAAAAGAAGCGCACTCATTGGCTGTTTGAACTATTTAAGGAGCAATCTCACTATACCATAACATAGTTTTGAAAAAGGCCCATATACAGGGCCGAAACGCGTTGACGTTTATGGTGAGCTTCTTTTCAGTTGTTATACTTGACTTTTAAGCTGTATTGCACTATGTACTGTTTTTTATTAACAGGTTAAAAGGAAATGAAAATTTGAAGCAATCCTTGGATATATAGGGGGGTAGTTATCAACGCGTCTACTTTTCATGCCTTCGCCGGCCCAATACGCCCGCCTAAGCTCACCTCACATCGCCGCCGCGGACATGCAAAAATTCGCCTAAGTTATCAAAAAAGCTGTCAAAAAGCCGCGCACCAAGTACTGGGCGACGAGCAGCGGACTGTGAGAGTTATCACTCATCCGATCTCGCTGCTCTTCGGCTTTTTTACAGCTTTCTTGCTAGCCTGTCACTAAGCACCCACACTAAACTACACTGTTCTACCCCCTATACCGGCGCCCCCGGAGCCCCCCGCAACTAAATAAAGTTAGTAACCCCTAAACCGCCGCTCCTAGACCCCGCCGCAACTCTTATAAATGTATTAACCCCTAAACCGCCGCTCCCGGACACCGCCGCAACCTACATTAAACCTAGTAACCCCTATCCTGCCCCCCCTATACCGTCGCCCTCTATAATAAAGTTCTTAACCCCTATCCTGCTGATCCCGTACCTCGCCGCAACTAAATAAATAGTTTAACCCCTAAACCGCCGCTCCAGGACCCTGCCGCAACTTATATTAAACTTATTAACCCCTAATCTGCCCCCCCCTACACCGTCGCCACCTATATTACATTTATTAACCCCTATCCTGCCCCCCACTACACCGCCGCTACTGTAATAAAATTATTAACCCCTAAACCTAAGTCTAACCCTAACACCCCCCTAACTTAAATATTAATTAAATAAATCTAAATAATATTTCTCTTATTAAATAAATTAATCCTATTTAAAACTAAATACTTACCTTTAAAATAATCCCTAATATAGCTACAATATAAATAATAATTATATTGTAGCTATCTTAGGATTTATTTTTATTTTACAGGCAACTTTCAATTTATTTTAACTAGGTACAATAGCTATTAAAGTTATTAACTATTTAATAGTTACCTAGCTAAAATAAAGAGAAAATTACCTGTAAAATAAATCCTAACCTAAGTTACAATTACACCTAACACTACACTATACTTAAATAAATTATTCCTATTTAAAACTAAATACTTACCTGTAAAATAAACCCTAAGATAGCTACAATATAATTAATAATTACATTGTAGCTATCTTAGGATTTATATTTATTTTACAGGTAACTTTGTATTTATTTTAGCTAGTTAGAATAGTTATTAAATAGTTATTAACTATTCAATAACTACCTAGCTAAAAGAAATACAAAATTACCTGTAAAATAAATCCTAACCTAAGTTACAATTAAACCTAACACTACACTATCATTAAATTAATTAAATAAATTAACTACAAATAACTACAATTAAATACAATTACATAAACTAACTAAAGTACAAAAAATAAAAAAAGCTAAGTTACAAAAAATAAAAAAATAAGTAATAAAACATTTTAAAAATATTACAACAATTTTAAGATGCTTACACCTAATCTAAGCCCCCTAATAAAATAACAAAGCCCCCAAAATAAAAAAAATGCCCTACCCTATTCTAAATTTAAAAAGTTCAAAGCTCTTTTACCTTACCAGCCCTTAAAAGGGCCTTTGGCGGGGCATGCCCCAAAGAAAACTGCTCTTTTGCCTGTAAAAGAAAAATACAACCCCCCCCCAACATTAAAACCCACCACCCACATACCCCTAATCTAACCCAAACCCCCCTTAAAAAAACCTAACACTACCCCCCTGAAGATCATCCTACCTTGAGTCGTCTTCACTCAGCCAAGCAGCGATAGAACCAAAGAGGAGATCCGGAGCGGCAGAAGTGATCCTCCAAGGGGCGCTGAAGAAGTCTTCCATCCGATGAAGTGATCCTCCAAGCGGCGCTGAAGAAGTCTTCCATCAGATGAAGTGATCCTCCAAGCAGCGCTGAAGAAGTCTTCGATCCGGGCGATGTCATCTTCCAAGCGGGGTCTTCAATCTTCTTCTTCAGGATCCATCTTCATTCCGCACACGCGGAACATCCTTCTTTCCCGACGGACTACCGACGAATGAAGGCTCCTTTAAAGGACGTCATCCAAGATGGCGTCCCTTCAATTCCGATTGGCTGATATGATTCTATCAGCCAATTGGAATTAAGGTAGGAAAAATCTGATTGGCTGATTGAATCAGCCAATCAGATTGAGCTCGCATTCTATTGGCTGATCGGAACAGCCAATAGAATGCAAGCTCAATCTGATTGGATCAGCCAATCGGATTGAACTTCAATCTGATTGGCATATTCAATCAGCCAATCAGATTTTTCCTACCTTAATTCCGATTGGCTGATAGAATCCTATCAGCCAATTGGAATTGAAGGGACGCCATCTTGGATGATGTCCCTTAAAGGAGCCTTCATTCGTCGGTAGTCCGTCGGGAAAGAAGGATGTTCCGCGTCGGCGGAATGAAGATGGATCCTGAAGAAGAAGATTGAAAACCCCGCTTGGAAGATGACATCGCCCGGATCGAAGACTTCTTCAGCGCCGCTTGGAGGATCACTTCATCGGATGGAAGACTTCTTCAGTGCCACTTGGAGGATCACTTCATCGGATGGAAGACTTCTTCAGCGCCCCTTGGAGGATCACTTCTGCCGCTCCGGATCTCCTTTTCGGTTCCATCGCTGCTCCGCTGAGTGAAGACGACTCAAGGTAGGATGATCTTCAGGGGGGTAGTGTTAGGTTTTTTTAAGGGGGGTTTGGGTTAGATTAGGGGTATGTGGGTGGGGGGTTTTAATGTTGGGGGTGATTGTATTTTTCTTTTACAGGCAAAAGAGCAGTTTTCTTTGGGGCATGCCCCGCCAAAGGCCCTTTTAAGGGCTGGTAAGGTAAAAGAGCTTTGAACTTTTTTAATTTAGAATAGGGTAGGGCATTTTTTTTATTTTGGGGGGCTTTGTTATTTTATTAGGGGGCTTAGATTAGGTGTAAGTAGCTTAAAATTGTTGTAATATTTTTTAAATGTTTGTAACTTATTTTTTTATTTTTTGTAACTTAGCTTTTTTATTTTTTGTACTTTAGTTAGTTTATGTAATTGTATTTAATTGTAGTTATTTGTAGTTAATTTATTTAATTAATTTAATGATAGTGTAGTGTTAGGTTTAATTGTAACTTAGGTTAGGATTTATTTTACAGGTAATTTTGTATTTCTTTTAGCTAGGTAGTTATTGAATAGTTAATAACTATTTAATAACTATTCTAACTAGCTAAAATAAATACAAAGTTACCTGTAAAATAAATATAAATCCTAAGATAGCTACAATGTAATTATTAATTATATTGTAGCTATCATACGGCTAGATTTAGAGTTTTGTCGGTAAGGACCCGCGTAGCTAACGCTGGTTTTTTTCTGGCCGCACCTTTAAAATAACTCTGGTATTGAGAGTCCATATAATGTCAGTGTTAGGCTCCAAAAAAGGAGCGTAGAGCATATTTAACGCAACTGCAACTCTCAATACCAGAGTTGCTTACGGACGCGGCCAGCCTCAAAAAACATGCTTGTGCACGATTCCCCCATAGGAAACAATGGGGCTGTTTGAGCTGAAAAAAAACCCAACACCTGCAAAAAGCCGCGTTCAGCTCCTAACGCAGCCCCATTGTTTGCTATGGGGAAACACTTCCTACGTCTGCACCTAACACTCTAACATGTACCCCGAGTCTAAACACCCCTAACCTTACACTTATTAACCCCTATTCTGCCGCCCCCGCTATCGCTGACCCCTGTATATTATTTTTAACCCCTAATCTGCCGCTCCGTAAACCGCCGCTACTTACATTATCCCTATGTACCCCTAATCTGCTGCCCCTAACACCGCCGACCCCTATATTATATTTATTAACCCCTAATCTGCCCCCCACAACGTCACCTCCACCTGCCTACACTTATTAACCCCTAATCTGCCGACCGGACCTGACCGCTACTATAATAAAGTTATTAACCCCTAATCCGCCTCACTAACCCTATAATAAATAGTATTAACCCCTAATCTGCCCTCCCTAACATCGCCGACACCTAACTTCAATTATTAACCCCTAATCTGCCGACTGGAGCTCACCGCTATTCTAATAAATGTATTAACCCCTAAAGCTAAGTCTAACCCTAACACTAACACCCCTAAGTTAAATATAATTTTTATCTAACGAAATTAATTAACTCTTATTAAATAAATTATTCCTATTTAAAGCTAAATACTTACCTGTAAAATAAACCCTAATATAGCTACAATATAAATTATAATTATATTATAGCTATTTTAGGATTAATATTTATTTTACAGGTAACTTTGTAATTATTTTAACCAGGTACAATAGCTATTAAATAGTTAAGAACTATTTAATAGCTAAAATAGTTAAAATAATTACAAATATACCTGTAAAATAAATCCTAACCTAGGTTACAATTAAACCTAACACTACACTATCAATAAATTAATTAAATAAAATACCTATAATTATCTACAATTAAACCTAACACTACACTATCAATAAATAAATTAAATACAATTCCTACAAATAAATACAATGAAATAAACTAACTAAAGTACAAAAAATAAAAAAGAACTAAGTTACAAAAAATAAAAAAATATTTACAAACATTAGAAATATATTACAACAATTTTAAACTAATTACACCTACTCTAAGCCCCCTAATAAAATAACAAAGCCCCCCAAAATAAAAAAATGCCCTACCCTATTCTAAATTACTAAAGTTCAAAGCTCTTTTACCTTAACAGCCCTGAACAGGGCCCTTTGCGGGGCATGCCCCAAGAAGTTCAGCTCTTTTGCCTGTAAAAAAAAACATACAATTCCCCCCAAAAAAAATTACAACCCACCACCCACATACCCCTAATCTAACCCAAACCCCCCTTAAATAAACCTAACACTAAGCCCCTGAAGATCTCCCTACCTTGAGTCGTCTTCACCCAGCCGAGCCAAATTCTTCATCCAAGCGGAGCAAGAAGAAGTCCTCCATCCGATAGAAGTCTTCATCCAAGCGGGGCAGAAGAGGTCTTCCATCCGATTGAAGTCTTCATCCAAGAGGCATCTTCTATCGTCATCCATCCGGAGTGGAGCGGCAGCATCCTGAAGACCTCCGACGCGGAACATCCATCCTGGCCGACGACTGAACGATGAATGACGGTTCCTTTAAATGACGTCATCCAAGATGGCGTCCCTCAAATTCCGATTGGCTGATAGGATTCTATCAGCCAATCGGAATTAAGGTAGGAAAAATCTGATTGGCTGATTGAATCAGCCAACCAGATTGAGCTCGCATTCTATTGGCTGATCGGAACAGCCAATAGAATGCGAGCTCAATCTGATTGGCTGATTGGATCAGCCAATCGGATTGAACTTGATTCTGATTGGCTGATTCCATCAGCCAATCAGATTTTTCCTACCTTAATTCCGATTGGCTGATAGAATCCTATCAGCCAATCGGAATTCGAGGGACGCCATCTTGGATGACGTCATTTAAAGGAACCGTCACTCGTCGTTCAGTCGTCGGCCAGGATGGATGTTCCGCGTCGGAGGTCTTCAGGATGCTGCCGCTCCACTCCGGATGGATGACGATAGAAGATGCCTCTTGGATGAAGACTTCAATCGGATGGAAGACCTCTTCTGCCCCGCTTGGATGAAGACTTCTACCGGATGGAGGACCTCTTCTTGCTCTGCTTGGATGAAGAATTTGGCTCGGCTGGGTGAAGACGACTTAAGGTAGGGAGATCTTCAGGGGCTTAGTGTTAGGTTTATTTAAGGGGGGTTTGGGTTAGATTAGGGGTATGTGGGTGGTGGGTTGTAATGTTGGGGGGGGGTATTGTATGTTTTTTTTTACAGGCAAAAGAGCTGAACTTCTTGGGGCATGCCCCGCAAAGGGCCCTGTTCAGGGCTGGTAAGGTAAAAGAGCTTTGAACTTTAGTAATTTAGAATAGGGTAGGGCATTTTTTTATTTTGGGGGGCTTTGTTATTTTATTAGGGGGCTTAGAGTAGGTGTAATTAGTTTAAAATTGTTGTAATATATTTCTAATGTTTGTAAATATTTTTTTATTTTTTGTAACTTAGTTCTTTTTTATTTTTTGTACTTTAGTTAGTTTATTTCATTGTATTTATTTGTAGGAATTGTATTTAATTTATTTATTGATAGTGTAGTGTTAGGTTTAATTGTAGATAATTATAGGTATTTTATTTAATTAATTTATTGATAGTGTAGTGTTAGGTTTAATTGTAACTTAGGTTAGGATTTATTTTACAGGTATATTTGTAATTATTTTAACTATTTTAGCTATTAAATAGTTCTTAACTATTTAATAGCTATTGTACCTGGTTAAAATAATTACAAAGTTACCTGTAAAATAAATATTAATCCTAAAATAGCTATAATATAATTATAATTTATATTGTAGCTATATTAGGGTTTATTTTACAGGTAAGTATTTAGCTTTAAATAGGAATAATTTATTTAATAAGAGTTAATTAATTTCGTTAGATAAAAATTATATTTAACTTAGGGGGGTGTTAGTGTTAGGGTTAGACTTAGCTTTAGGGGTTAATACATTTATTAGAATAGCGGTAAGCTCCAGTCGGCAGATTAGGGGTTAATAATTGAAGTTAGGTGTCGGCGATGTTAGGGAGGGCAGATTAGGGGTTAATACTATTTATTATAGGGTTAGTGAGGCGGATTAGGGGTTAATAACTTTATTATAGTAGCGCTCAGGTCCGCTCGGCAGATTAGGGGTTAATAAGTGTAGGCAGGTGGAGGCGACGTTGAGGGGGGCAGATTAGGGGTTAATAAATATAATATAGGGGTCGGCGGTGTTAGGGGCAGCAGATTAGGGGTACATAGCTATAATGTAGGTAGCGGCTCTTTGCGGTTGGCAGATTAGGGGTTAATCATTGTAGGTAGGTGGCGGCAATGTTGTGGGGGGCAGGTTAGGGGTTAATAAATATAATATAGGGGTCGGCGGTGTTAGGGGCAGCAGATTAGGGGTACATAAGGATAACGTAGGTGGCGGTCGGCAGATTAGGGGTTAAAAAATGTAATCGAGTGGCGGCTATGTGGGGGGACCTCGGTTTAGGGGTACATAGGTAGTTTATGGGTGTTAGTGTACTTTAGAGTACAGTAGTTAAGAGCTTTATGAACCGGCGTTAGCCCAGAAAGCTCTTAACTACTGACTTTTTTCTGCGGCTGGAGTTTTGTCGTTAGAATTCTAACGCTCACTTCAGACACGACTCTAAATACCGGAGTTAGAAAAATCCCATTGAAAAGATAGGATACGCAATTGACGTAAGGGGATCTGCGGTATGGAAAAGTCGCGCCTGAAAAGTGAGCGTTAGACCCTTTTTTGACTGACTCCAAATACCGGAGGTAGCCTAAAACCAGCGTTAGGAGCCTCTAACGCTGGTTTTCACGGCTACCGCCAAACTCCAAATCTAGGCCTTAGGGTTTATTTTACAGGTAAGTATTTAGTTTTAAATAGGAATAATTTATTAAAGTATAGTGTAGTGTTAGGTGTAATTGTAACTTAGGTTAGTTTTTATTTTACAGGTAAATTTCTCTTTATTTTAGCTAGGTAAGCTATTAAATAGTTAATAACTATTTAATAGCTATTGTACCTATTTAAAATAAATTGAAATTTGCCTGTAAAATTTAAATAAATCTTAACATAGCTACAATATAATTATTATTTATATTGTAGCTATATTAGGGTTTATTTTAAAGGTAAGTATTTAGTTTTAAATAGGATTAATTTAGTTCATAATAGAAATATTATTTAGATTTATTTAATTAATATTTAAGTTAGGGGGTGTTAGGGTTAGTGTTAGACTTAGGTTTAGGGGTTAATAATTTTATTACAGTGGCGGCGGTGTACTGGGGGGCAGGATAGGGGTTAATAAATTTATTATAGGTGGCGACGGTGTAGGGGGGGCAGGATAGGGGTTAATAAATTTAATATAGGTTGCGGCGGGGTCCGGGAGCGGTGGTTTAGGGGTTATAACATATATTATAGTTGTGGCGGGGTCAGGGAGCGGCAGTTTAGGGGTTAACATGTTTATTATAGCTTGCGGTGGGCTCCGGGAGCGGCGGTTTAGGGGTTAACATGTTTATTATAGTGGCGGTGGGCTCCGGGAGCGGCGGTTTAGGGGGTAATACATTTATTTTGTTGCAGCGGTTTAGGGGGGACAGATTAGGGGTGTTTAGACTCAGGGTACATGATAGGGTGTTAGGTGCAGACATCTCCCATAGGAATCAATGGGATGTCTGGCAGTAGCGAACCTGAACTTTCGCTATGGTCAGACTCCCATTGATTCCTATGGGATCTGCAGCCTCCAGGGCGGCGGATTGAAAACCAGGTACGCTGGGCCGGAAAAGTGCCGAGCGTACCTGCTAGGGGGGTTTGGGTTAGATTAGGGGTATGTGGGTGGTGGGTTTTAATGTTGGGGGGGATTGTATTTTTCTTTTACAGGCAAAAGAGCAGTTTTCTTTGGGTCATGCCCCGCCAAAGGCCCTTTTAAGGGCTGGTAAGGTAAAAGAGCTTTGAACTTTTTAAATTTAGAATAGGGTAGGGCATTTTTTTTATTTTGGGGGGCTTTGTTATTTTATTAGGGGGCTTAGATTAGGTGTAAGTAGCTTAAAATTGTTGTAATATTTTTTAAATGTTTGTAACTTATTTTTTTTATTTTTTGTAACTTTAGTTAGTTTATGTAATTGTATTTAATTGTAGTTATTTGTAGTTAATTTATTTAATTAATTTAATGATAGTGTAGTGTTAGGTTTAATTGTAACTTAGGTTAGGATTTATTTTACAGGTAATTTTGTATTTCTTTTAGCTAGGTAGTTATTGAATAGTTAATAACTATTTAATAACTATTCTAACTAGCTAAAATAAATACAAAGTTACCTGTAAAATAAATATAAATCCTAAGATAGCTATAATGTAATTATTAATTATATTGTAGCTATCATACGGCTAGATTTAGAGTTTTGTCGGTAAGGACCCGCGTAGCTAACGCTGGTTTTTTTCTGGCCGCACCTTTAAAATAACTCTGGTATTGAGAGTCCATATAATGTCAGTGTTAGGCTCCAAAAAAGGAGCGTAGAGCATATTTAACGCAACTGCAACTCTCAATACCAGAGTTGCTTACGGACGCGGCCAGCCTCAAAAAACGTGCTTGTGCACGATTCCCCCATAGGAAACAATGGGGCTGTTTGAGTTGAAAAAAAACCCAACACCTGCAAAAAGCCGCGTTCAGCTCCTAACGCAGCCCCATTGTTTGCTATGGGGAAACACTTCCTACGTCTGCACCTAACACTCTAACATGTACCCCGAGTCTAAACACCCCTAACCTTACACTTATTAACCCCTATTCTGCCGCCCCCGCTATCGCTGACCCCTGTATATTATTTTTAACCCCTAATCTGCCGCTCCGTAAACCGCGCTACTTACATTATCCCTATGTACCCCTAATCTGCTGCCCCTAACACCGCCGACCCCTATATTATATTTATTAACCCCTAATCTGCCCCCCACAACGTCGCCTCCACCTGCCTACACTTATTAACCCCTAATCTGCCGACCGGACCTGACCTCTACTATAATAAAGTTATTAACCCCTAATCCGCCTCACTAACCCTATAATAAATAGTATTAACCCCTAATCTGCCCTCCCTAACATCGCCGACACCTAACTTCAATTATTAACCCCTAATCTGCCGACTGGAGCTCACCGCTATTCTAATAAATGTATTAACCCCTAAAGCTAAGTCTAACCCTAACACTAACACCCCCTAAGTTAAATATAATTTTTATCTAACGAAATTAATTAACTCTTATTAAATAAATTATTCCTATTTAAAGCTAAATACTTACCTGTAAAATAAACCCTAATATAGCTACAATATAAATTATAATTATATTATAGCTATTTTAGGATTAATATTTATTTTACAGGTAACTTTGTAATTATTTTAACCAGGTACAATAGCTATTAAATAGTTAAGAACTATTTAATAGCTAAAATAGTTAAAATAATTACAAATATACCTGTAAAATAAATCCTAACTTAGGTTACAATTAAACCTAACACTACACTATCAATAAATTAATTAAATAAAATACCTATAATTATCTACAATTAAACCTAACACTACACTATCAATAAATAAATTAAATACAATTCCTACAAATAAATACAATGAAATAAACTAACTAAAGTACAAAAAATAAAAAAGAACTAAGTTACAAAAAATAAAAAAATATTTACAAACATTAGAAATATATTACAACAATTTTAAACTAATTACACCTACTCTAAGCCCCCTAATAAAATAACAAAGCCCCCCAAAACAAAAAAATGCCCTACCCTATTCTAAATTACTAAAGTTCAAAGCTCTTTTACCTTAACAGCCCTGAACAGGGCCCTTTGCGGGGCATGCCCCAAGAAGTTCAGCTCTTTTGCCTGTAAAAAAAACATACAATACCCCCCCAAAAAAAATTACAACCCACCACCCACATACCCCTAATCTAACCCAAACCCCCCTTAAATAAACCTAACACTAAGCCCCTGAAGATCTCCCTACCTTGAGTCGTCTTCACCCAGCCGAGCCAAATTCTTCATCCAAGCGGAGCAAGAAGAAGTCCTCCATCCGGTAGAAGTCTTCATCCAAGCGGGGCAGAAGAGGTCTTCCATCCGATTGAAGTCTTCATCCAAGAGGCATCTTCTATCGTCATCCATCCGGAGTGGAGCGGCAGCATCCTGAAGACCTCCGACGCGGAACATCCATCCTGGCCGACGACTGAACGACGAATGACAGTTCCTTTAAATGACATCATCCAAGATGGCGTCCCTCGAATTCCGATTGGCTGATAGGATTCTATCAGCCAATCGGAATTAAGGTAGGAAAAATCTGATTGGCTGATTGATCGGAACAGCCAATAGAATGCGAGCTCAATCTGATTGGCTGATTGGATCAGCCAATCGGATTGAACTTGATTCTGATTGGCTGATTCCATCAGCCAATCAGATTTTTCCTACCTTAATTCCGATTGGCTGATAGAATCCTATCAGCCAATCGGAATTCGAGGGACGCCATCTTGGATGACGTCATTTAAAGGAACCGTCACTCGTCGTTCAGTCGTCGGCCAGGATGGATGTTCCGCGTCGGAGGTCTTCAGGATGCTGCCGCTCCACTCCGGATGGATGACGATAGAAGATGCCTCTTGGATGAAGACTTCAATCGGATGGAAGACCTCTTCTGCCCCGCTTGGATGAAGACTTCTACCGGATGGAGGACCTCTTCTTGCTCTGCTTGGATGAAGAATTTGGCTCGGCTGGGTGAAGACGACTTAAGGTAGGGAGATCTTCAGGGGCTTAGTGTTAGGTTTATTTAAGGGGGGTTTGGGTTAGATTAGGGGTATGTGGGTGGTGGGTTGTAATATTGGGGGGTATTGTATGTTTTTTTTTACAGGCAAAAGAGCTGAACTTCTTGGGGCATGCCCCGCAAAGGGCCCTGTTCAGGGCTGGTAAGGTAAAAGAGCTTTGAACTTTAGTAATTTAGAATAGGGTAGGGAATTTTTTTATTTTGGGGGGCTTTGTTATTTTATTAGGGGGCTTAGAGTAGGTGTAATTAGTTTAAAATTGTTGTAATATATTTCTAATGTTTGTAAATATTTTTTTATTTTTTGTAACTTAGTTCTTTTTTATTTTTTGTACTTTAGTTAGTTTATTTCATTGTATTTATTTGTAGGAATTGTATTTAATTTATTTATTGATAGTGTAGTGTTAGGTTTAATTGTAGATAATTATAGGTATTTTATTTAATTAATTTATTGATAGTGTAGTGTTAGGTTTAATTGTAACTTAGGTTAGGATTTATTTTACAGGTATATTTGTAATTATTTTAACTATTTTAGCTATTAAATAGTTCTTAACTATTTAATAGCTATTGTACCTGGTTAAAATAATTACAAAGTTACCTGTAAAATAAATATTAATCCTAAAATAGCTATAATATAATTATAATTTATATTGTAGCTATATTAGGGTTTATTTTACAGGTAAGTATTTAGCTTTAAATAGGAATAATTTATTTAATAAGAGTTAATTAATTTTGTTAGATGAAAATTATATTTAACTTAAGGGGGTGTTAGTGTTAGGGTTAGACTTAGCTTTAGGGGTTAATACATTTATTAGAATAGCGGTGAGCTCCAGTCGGCAGATTAGGGGTTAATAATTGAAGTTAGGTGTCGGCGATGTTAGGGAGGGCAGATTAGGGGTTAATACTATTTATTATAGGGTTAGTGAGGCGGATTAGGGGTTAATAACTTTATTATAGTAGCGCTCAGGTCCGCTCGGCAGATTAGGGGTTAATAAGTGTAGGCAGGTGGAGGCGACGTTGAGGGGGGCAGATTAGGGGTTAATAAATATAATATAGGGGTTGGCGGTGTTAGGGGCAGCAGATTAGGGGTACATAGCTATAATGTAGGTGGCGGCTCTTTGCGGTTGGCAGATTAGGGGTTAATCATTGTAGGTAGGTGGCGGCAATGTTGTGGGGGGGCAGGTTAGGGGTTAATAAATATAATATAGGGGTCGGCGGTGTTAGGGGCAGCAGATTAGGGGTACATAAGGATAACGTAGGTGGCGGTCGGCAGATTAGGGGTTAAAAAATGTAATTGAGTGGCGGCTATGTGGGGGGACCTCGGTTTAGGGGTACATAGGTAGTTTATGGGTGTTAGTGTACTTTAGAGTACAGTAGTTAAGAGCTTTATGAACCGGCGTTAGCCCAGAAAGCTCTTAACTACTGACTTTTTTCTGCGGCTGGAGTTTTGTCATTAGAATTCTAACGCTCACTTCAGACACGACTCTAAATACCGGAGTTAGAAAAATCCCATTGAAAAGATAGGATACGCAGTTGACGTAAGGGGATCTGCGGTATGGAAAAGTCGCGGCTGAAAAGTCAGCGTTAGACCCTTTTTTGACTGACTCCAAATACCGGAGGTAGCCTAAAACCAGAGTTAGGAGCCTCTAACGCTGGTTTTCACGGCTACCGCCAAACTCCAAATCTAGGCCTTAGGGTTTATTTTACAGGTAAGTATTTAGTTTTAAATAGGAATAATTTATTAAAGTATAGTGTAGTGTTAGGTGTAATTGTAACTTAGGTTAGTTTTTATTTTACAGGTAAATTTCTCTTTATTTTAGCTAGGTAAGCTATTAAATAGTTAATAACTATTTAATAGCTATTGTACCTATTTAAAATAAATTGAAATTTGCCTGTAAAATTTAAATAAATCCTAACATAGCTACAATATATTTATTATTTATATTGTAGCTATATTAGGCTTTATTTTAAAGGTAAGTATTTAGTTTTAAATAGGATTAATTTAGTTCATAATAGAAATATTATTTAGATTTATTTAATTAATATTTAAGTTAGGGGGTGTTAGGGTTAGTGTTAGACTTAGGTTTAGGGGTTAATAATTTTATTACAGTGGCGGCGGTGTAGTGGGGGGCAGGATAGGGGTTAATAAATTTATTATAGGTGGCGACGGTGTAGGGGGGGCAGGATAGGGGTTAATAAATTTAATATAGGTTGCGGCGGGGTCCGGGAGCGGCGGTTTAGGGGTTAATACATATATTATAGTTGCGGCGGGGTCAGGGAGCGGCGGTTTAGGGGTTAACATGTTTATTATAGCTTGCGGTGGGCTCCGGGAGCGGCGGTTTAGGGGTTAACATGTTTATTATAGTGGCGGTGGGCTCCAGGAGCGGCGGTTTAGGGGGTAATACATTTATTTTGTTGCGGCGGTTTAGCTGGGACAGATTAGGGGTGTTTAGACTCAGGGTACATGATAGGGTGTTAGGTGCAGACATCTCCCATAGGAATCAATGGGATGTCTGGCAGCAGCGAACCTGAACTTTCGCTATGGTCAGACTCCCATTGATTCCTATGGGATCTGCCGCCTCCAGGGCGGCGGATTGAAAACCAGGTACGCTGGGCCGGAAAAGTGCCGAGCGTACCTGCTAGTTTTTTGATAACTAGCAAAAGTAGTCAGATTGTGCCGCACTTGTGTGCGGAACATCAGGAGTGACGTAAGAATCGATCTGTGTCGGACTGAGTCTGGTGGATCGAAGCTTACGTCACAAAATTCTACTCATGCCGGTATCTAGGGCTTGATAACTAAGGCGAATCAGCCTCGCCACAAATACGCTGCAGAATTCCAGCATATTCGAGGTTGACGGCTTGATAACTACCCCCCATATTGTTTGACTCTTCACTATCATTTAATGATTTTTAACACATATTAACTTTTGAATATATCTTTGTGGACTACATTGTCACAATTACTAAGGAACTACTCATTAATTATTTACTTCTACACAATTTGGATGATATTAGACTTTTGGATCACATTGTTTTTCATCACTTGAATTATTTTTCTAACACCATTTTTTAGGAACAACTTTTTTCACATTTTTGTAAATTTTACCTTTTATACACATTTTTTTATAATTTTTTATATATATATTTTTGAAATGTTTACACATTTTTCACAGGATCACACGTTTTTATTAGTGCATTTTATCTCATTGTATTTAGGGACTCATATATTGTTTTTATTCATGGACTAACGATCCATTGTATTTATAATATGATTTGTTCATCTTTTTTTCATCTATACCGCTACCAGTGTTTGTACCGTATCACCTTGGTTTTACTATTAGTGTATTATCAATATATGTTATATGTTTTAATACCTATTTATCATGGATCCATGAATTGTAATAATATTATATGTTATATATAATTTTTATTATTGTTATTATCTTTTTGGCAATTGCATTGTTTATTAAATTTATTATCTCTGCCTACCTTGGCGCTCCTTAGCGTTATTTTATCTTATATTTATCTTCCTCTAGGGTCAGCTAAGGACCCTTAGCTTTAGGAGCCGCAGATAGTTATTCCAGTCTAAGCGCTGATAAACAAATTTCTTTAGTTTCCCAGAGAAACAAACAGGGCAGAAAACTGGCAAAAAATCCTTAGTCGCCTATAAATAAAATTTTAAAGCACGCACAACATCCAAGTTGTGCAACAAACGTTCTTTATGGGAAGAAGGATGAGGACATAGAGAAGGAACAACAATTTCCTGATTAATATTTTTGTCCGAAACCACTATAGGAAAGAAACCTAACTTAGTACAAAGAACCACCTTATCGACAAGAAAGATAAGATAAAGCGAATCACACTGCAAGGCTGAGAATTCCGAAACTCTACAAGCAGAAGAGATAGCAATAAGAAACAAAACTTTCCAAGATAACAAATTAATATCTATGGAATGCAATGGCTCAAACGGAGCCTGCTGCAAAACTTTAAGAACAAAGTTAAGGCTCCAAGGAAGAGCAACAGACTTAAACACAAGCCTGATTCTGATCAAGGCCTGACAAAAAGATTGCACATCTGGCACGTCCGCCAGACGCTTATGTAGAAAAATAGAGAATGCAGAAATCTGACCCTTCTGGGTACTGTCTAACAAACCCTTCTCCAGGCCTTCCTGGAGAAAGGACAACATCCTAGGAATCCTGATCCTACTCGAAGAGAACATTGTAGATCACTCTCAACTCCAAAATGGTTATGGAATAGCAGAACCCTCCTAAGTCCATAGTCACCAACCCAACAGGCTGGCGTCCGTAGTCATTATTACTCAGGAAGGTCTCCGGAAGCATGTGTCCCAAGACAAAGGCTCCTGCGAAAACCACCACAGGAAAGAATATCATGTCGACAGATCTAGATCTATCCTCCAAGACAGAACCACATGATCACTGTTCCACTATCTGAGCATGCATAACAGCAGACTCTCAGATGGAAGATAGGAAACTAATATGGTCCCTAAGAAAACTACCCCTGTAGCTGGAACAAGGGAACCCATTTTGAGATTCACTTCCCATCCGTGGGAATGAAGAAAAGATGACAAGATCTCTTTATGAGAGTTTGCTTGTTGTTATGTCATCTAGGAAGGGTACCACAGCAATTCCCCCAAAACCTGATCACTGCCTAGATAGCCCCCTCTTGGAGTTGTGGCAAGGCCAAAGGGAAGAGCCACAAACTGAAAGTGTTTGACAGAAAGGCAAAACTCAGGAACTTAAAGATACACGTCCTCCAAGTCTATGGTCACCACAGGAAGAATGGAACCACTGGTTTCAATTTTGAAGGACAGTACCCTGAGAAAACTTGTTGAGACACTTTAGATCTATCATAGGACAAAGAAATCCCTCTTTTTCAGGAACCACAAACAGGAATTAATAGAATTCTAGACCCTGTTCCCTTACAGGAACTGGAACTATCACTCACAGGAAAGAGAGGTCCCAAATGTACTTCAAAAATGCCTGTTATCTGGCCTGCAGATAAAATTGAGAGGAGGAACCTGCCTCTGGAAGGAAGGTATGAATTCTATGTAGAAAACCTGAGATACTATGTCCGTAGCCTATCTGGGAGAGATTCCGCCCCCCTGGACCGATCCAGGATTGGGGGAAAACTCCTTTAGGTCTATTCATCTTGCTTTGTTTTAGAAAAGACCCTTTTCCTATCAGAAATATTCCTGTCAGATCAGGACCAAACAAGGTCTTACCCTTGTAAGGAAGCACCAGAAGCTTGGACTCAGAGTAAAAATCACCTGACCATGAATGTAGCCACAACGCCCCACGGACTAGCACAGCTAAGTCAGGTATCTTGGCTCCCGGCATGAAAACGTGCATGTAGCATCAGAAATAAAAGAATTGGCTACCTTAAGCCTTAATTCAGTTCTGGATCACCTCCAAAGGAGTCCCTACTAAATTAGATCAAACAAGGCATTGCACCAATAAGATGCAGCACTTGACACAGTGGCAAAACAAACTTCCATGTAAGCCTTCAGCTTAGTCCATTGATCCTGAAAAGAACAGCTATCCTCTCTAGGAATCATAGTTCTCTTAGCTAGAGTAGAAATGTCCTACTACTTTAGGCACTGTGCACCATGATATTTAATGGAGGCAGTGACAGGAAACATCTTTCTAAAGACAGGAGACGGGGAAAAGTAATCCCTGACTTCTCCTATTCCTTTGAAAAATCTCCTAGCACAGTCTGGAACAGGAAAAACCTTCATAGAGTAATCCTTGTATTTATATAGCTTACTAAATTCTTTAGCGTTGACAACGACATACTTATCGGAGTCGCTCCAAAGTAGCCAAAACCTCCTTTAACCATAATTGAAGGTGTTCAAGCTTAAATCTGAAGGATACTACTTCAGCATCAAATTAATTAATTATACTGTCCGAATCTGAGACTACTGATGTATCCTCCTCATCAGACCTATGAGGAAGGTAACCTGAGTAGCAGCAGACGGACCAGAAACTCAGGAACTTAAAAATACACGTCCTCCAAGTCTATGGTCACCACAGGAAGAATGGAACCACTGGTTTCAATTTTGAAGGACAGTACCCTGAGAAAACTTGTTGAGACACTTTAGATCTATCATAGGACAAAGAAATCCCTCTTTTTCAGGAACCACAAACAGGAATTAATAGAATTCTAGACCCTGTTCCCTTACAGGTACTGGAACTATCACTCACAGGAAAGAGAGGTCCCAAATGTACTTCAAAAATGCCTGTTATCTGGCCTGCAGATAAAATTGAGAGGAGGAACCTGCCACTGGGAGGAAGGTATGAATTCTATGTAGAAAACCTGAGATACTATGTCCGTAGCCTATCTGGGAGAGATTCCGCCCCCCCTGGACCGATCCAGGATTGGGGGCAAACTCCTTTAGGTCTATTCATCTTGCCTTGTTTTAGAAAAGACCCTTTTCCACCCGTAATATCAGAAATATTCCTGTCAGATCAGGACCAAACAAGGTCTTACCCTTGTAAGGAAGCACCAGAAGCTTGGACCTACTACTTTAGGCACTGTGCGCCATGATATTTAATGGAGGCAGTGACAGGAAACATCTTTCTAAAGACAGGAGACGGGGAAAAGTAATCCCTGACTTCTCCCATTCCTTTGAAAAATCTCCTAGCACAGTCTGGAACAGGAAAAACCTTCATAGAGGAATCCTTGTATTTATATAGCTTACTAAATTCTTTAGCGTTGACAACAACATACTTATCGGAGTCGCTCCAAAGTAGCCAAAACCTCCTTTAACCATAATTGAAGGTGTTCAAGCTTAAATCTGAAGGATACTACTTCAGCATCAAATGAATTAATTATACTGTCCGAATCTGAGACTTCACCCTCAGAGACTACTGACGTATCCTTCTCATCAGACCTATGAGGAAGGTAACCTGAGTAGCAGCAGGCGGACCATAAACCTTACTATCTGAATCTCTAATGTTCCTCTTGTGATTTCCCTTTAGTATAGGAAAAGCAGATAATGCCACAGATACCACTGAAGATACCTGAGCAGCAATTTGGAAAGGCAAATGAGCTCCTCCAGGAGATTGATAGGAACCACAGTGCCCTGCATGTGACGCCATTGAGGCTTGGGACGTTCAAGGAGAGAGCTGTGCCATTGCCTCAACAGCATTAACTTGAGAGGCATAGGGTATTGGTGGCAAAAAAACCCTCAGCATTAGAAGGTAGTAGCTAAGCAAGCAGCAAAACATTTGCCTATAGGCAACATAAGTGCTGAAATACATAACAAACACAGGGATGTTCTAAAAATCTGGACTGCAGATTGCAAATAAATATTTATTTTATCATAAAATATGTCCTAAGCATGTATTTAGATATTAACCATAGAACTGATACCTGTGAAATTACCAGCCTTAAGCAAGTTAAACAGTCTGAGAAGAAAAATAAAATGAAATGCTTTATTTTAACATGAGAATTATGAGATAAACTTGCACTTTAATAAAAAACACTGAAGCGCTTTGAATTCCACGCCTCAGAGGAAAAAAACTATCAGGGCAATGCTATATCGGTCATTTCTTCTGAGGAACAGCCCACTATGTACCAGTTCAGAGATATATGGTAGAAAATACTCAGCAACACAGCAGAGCTCTCTGCCGATCGTGCCTTAAACTCTGAGGGCGCCATTCCGCTGACTAACTATAACGTAGACAAAATGGATCACATGACCTGCCCACTTTCACTTCTCCCATGCCAGAGAAAATGCGCCACAACACAAGCGCGTGCTTCCAGATAACTCAACAAGTACAATAGCATCCTTCCTGCCACAACAATGGTGGATCCATTAAAACTGAAGTGTCTAGAACACATACAGAATCTCTCTAGGGGCCATGGTCACAAGCTGTTGCAGAGTATAAGCATTAGCAACACTCCCAAAAACAGCCCAATAAGATAAAAATGAATAAAAACACTCAAGAAATAACGGAATCCTCACAACAAGTAGTGCACCAAAAAACTTGTGAGGGATTGATGTGGCATCAAAACACAAATGTACATAACAATTTAGCCAGCTTAGTTGAACCCAGAAAATAGAATAATGGAGATACTTAAATTAACAATATAAATATGAACCCCAGTCTCAATGTCCCATTACAATGTGCCTGCTCCTCCCAGAAATAATCCTGAACCCAGGATTCTAGTCCCATAAATATTTGCAGAAATTATTTGGGTAGCAATTTCTCCAGCGTAACCCTTACAGTGCCAGCCTCCCAGCCCCAGAAGACAAAAGGCACTTACCTGTATCTAGCCATCCGGCAGGAGGATAGCTTACATGGTATGAGAGGACACATACTCTTCACAGAGACCTGTAGAAACAAGAAAGAACAGAGTAAACCTACTCTATCTTTCTATACTAGGGCAGCAAAGTGTTAGGAAAACACAGGAAGGCCCACCTTACAAGTCCATAACTGCTTTAAACCGCTACTTTACTGCAGAGATTGATGTGGACTACGGATAGACCCAATCCTTTCTATAGTAGTTAAAATCTTGCTTGAAGTAAAAGAAATCCAATTTTCTTCAGACACCAAAACTTCACCTCCTCCATGTACCAAAGACAAAGAGAATGACTGGAGGTTGTGGCAAGGAAAGTGATACTTAACAGTTTGACTGTGGTGTTATTTATGCTGGCCAGGAGTGGTATCCCCAACAATAAATGATGAATCTGTGTACTCATCATATCTTAGGAAAGAAAAAAACAATGTACATATCTTAATTAAAAAATGCTAACGATCATCTGAGCCTTCAGTGAGTCATAATCTGTTTGCTGGTGGTGTGTATATATGTTTGAATATATGTGTATTCATGTGTTTATATGTGTATTTATTTTGGTAAAATGGTGCCAATAGACTTGCTCGACACAGGGTTGCTAAAAATCTTCAATTTGTAAAAAGAGCCATATCTACAAAGCGCAATAAAGTGAAGCGCAATAAAATGAGGTATGACTGTATGTGTATATATATATATATATATTTTATATATATATATATATATATATATATATATATATATATATATATATATATATATATATATATATATATATGTGTGTGTGCATTGGAGCCTTTTCCTATCCATGCAATATTCATATATAATAAAAATTTTAACTATGTATTTAATGCAAATATTTCATATTCCAATGTTCTGTACATAGCAGAATATGTTCTAAACAGATATTCCTATATATATATATATATATATATATATATATATATATATATATATATATATATATATATATATAGCTGTATGTATCTATACCCATATATAATCATCTATATTTTTATATATATATATATATATATATATATTATTTACCATGCTGTGATTAGGCAACTTCGGTATAGACACTATGCAATATGTCTTTTATGCAATGTACAATCCAGTATACAGCATAAATCGCTTTTATAAGTGTCATTATATCTTAATAAGCAGTGAAAGTAACTTGGGACTATGAAAACCTTTCCGTGTGTTATGCAAGATCTAAATGTATGTGCTGACTTTTTGCATTGCGGTAATAAAGATTTTTTTAACCCTATGTATATGCTTACGAAAAAGACACGTTATATTATACGCTTTTTTCCATATACTTGAAACATTAGGGGTTGATATGTTTGCCGTAATGCATTGTCATCACTTTTACTATTTTCTGGGACTTCAGTTTGTTTGCCTATAGAGATTTGTGTTTGCTTAATATGAGGATACCTATAGTAAGAAATATATTGCGGCCCAATACTGACACCTTTAGTCTATACAAAGTCTTGAAAAGAATGTATCACTTTAATAATGATCACCTGTGCACCTGAACATGATTGCAAATTGACACTATTGTATACCCTATAAAATGGAGGAGGAGGAGTGTATTCACTATACCCGATGAAGTGCCTGTCGGCATGAAACGCGAAGGGTGTTTACCTGACCTGCTATATCACGTATGATGTGTTGCTGTATACCACTTGTGAAATAAATTACACAATTTGATGACCACCATTGGATCATCCACTTGTTTCTTTACATAAAAAAAGTATTTATGAATAAATAAAACATATTCTGTTACGAAAATAACATTGGAAAATGAAATAGTAATAATTTCATTTTGGGCTCGAGCTATTGCGAATATGTTATGGTGTTTACATGAGAGAGGGGTGTTAAAAAAAAAAGTAAACTTTTTTTCTCTATTGACTTATATGTGTAAACACTATCGCAATTTTTGACTTTATGCACAAGTCGGGTTATCGCTGTTTACTGTTTACTTTCAACTTGTAAAAAATTAAAACCCTAGAGGAGTTTTCACTATAACGAAAATGCAAAATACCGCTCCACTTGTAATCTAGTTCTAAATGTATATTTAAATTAATTAATAAACTAAAAACAATTTACCTAACAAAACTGATTAATTCAGTTAATTGTGTAATCACATATAAAATAAATAATGTATAAAATAAAATACTTTACTGTATGTATTACATATTTTGCAACATAGATGTATAATATTTGGAATTCCTTTTTTTTTTCATAAAAATGTCTTTACATTTTCAATAATTCTGTGTCTCCAGTAGGGAAATTAATAAAATTGGTTAAGTGCTTTTTATGGCCTGTTGTAAAAACTATGGAACAGAACTCTACAAAGAAATGCAAATAGTTCATCAGCTTCACCAGGTCAAGTATAACATAACTCCTATGTCTATGGTTCTAGGTTATGCTGAACCAACTTGAATATTAAATCAATATTTCTGATAGACAATGTCATCAGGCAGTGATATAAGTTCAGGTCTCTCCCAGTAAAACCTAGGTCTGTAAACACGTTGTACCCCTAGACCTTGGGACTAATTTCTCATCATTACTTTTGTCTGTGTTTTGACCACTAGGGATGCTAGGATGATTATATAGCTATAGATAGTCGTGGTAGGTGGCGCAAACCAAGATGCTGTTCCCTGTAGTACCTACTGTGAATGTGTGTGAAATTGTAGGTAAAATATAATTATATGGATATATTAATCAGTCCCAGTTCTATATTCTCGTTTGAATAACTGGAGATCAAAACTTGTCATATAATAAATAAGTTTTTTTATTCAAATCTGGTAAGTGACCCAATATTGGTAATGTAAAAATATTAAAAATATGTATTAAACAGAGAATTTGCAAATTCCTTAAAAATGACACCGGTGTCTATATGTGGAAATAAAAAATGATAATAATATAAAATAAAGATGATATTATTAAATTAGTACAATCTTTGTTCTCACAGGTTTTGTTCCTCATAGGTTACGTATTCTAACAAATTATTGGATACATGAATAAAAACAATTTGATACATAAAACAATTGGTACATAGGTAAAAAAAACGTACTTTAGGTATAGTTCATAAGAGATACTTTGTATTCAGTTCAGATTTGTAATTACTGGTCCTATCTTAGGTTTCGATATATCACATGGTGAAGCACGGTTTTACGTAATATCTGTCACACTGTATAATATGTGTACAAAACAGTACCTTGAAGTGTATCTGCTTGATACCACTTTATGAGGAAAATGCGGTTAAATAAACACCGCTAATCCAATGATTTATCTTCGTTGCTTTCAAATTTCTTCTTAAGCGTTTAAATCAAGCTGGCGGTTTATCTAATGTGAGCCACTGGCGGTTAAATAAATGCCGCTTTTTGCCCTTTTTGTGGTTAACGATCCGTATCTTGAGACAATATTCCGGTAGATGTTCAGGGTTTCACTTGTATGTGAGTACTTATGCGGTACCTACGGCCGCTCTGTTGACTTTTTCTTTGTCGGTCAGTGACCGATCGAGATCCTTGGGATTTCCAGGTGTGATCTTGGTGCGGTTATGATCTAACCGTTTGATGGCGATTCTTAAGCTGCTCCGGTTATTTCTTTTGTGTCTTGTATGTCAGTCAGTGACTGATCAAGGTGTTGTGGTTAGGGGGTGACCGTTTGGTGTTGATTCTTATGCCTCTCCGGTCTGTTGTTCCGGGCTCTTGGATGCAGCACCCTGATCGGTCACTGACCGACATCCAAGAGCCCGGAACAACAGACCGGAGAGGCATAAGAATCAACACCAAACGGTCACCCCCTAACCGCAACACCTTGATCAGTCACTGACTGACATACAAGACACAAAAGAAATAACCGGAGCAGCTTAAGAATCGCCATCAAACGGTTAGATCATAACCGCACCAAGATCACACCTGGAAATCCCAAGGATCTCGATCGGTCACTGACCGACAAAGAAAAAGTCAACAGAGCGGCCGTAGGTACCGCATAAGTACTCACATACAAGTGAAACCCTGAACATCTACCGGAATATTGTCTCAAGATATGGATCGTTAACCACAAAAAGGGCAAAAAGCAGCATTTATTTTGACCGCCAGTGGCTCACATAAGATAAACCGCCAGCTTGATTTAAACGCTTAAGAAGAAATTTGAAAGCAAAGAAGATAAATCATTGGATTAGCGGTGTTTATTTAACCGCATTTTCCTCATAAAGTGGTATCAAGCAGATACACTTCAAGGTACTGTTTTGTACACATATTATACAGTGTGACAGATATCGCGTAAAACCGTGCTTCACCATGTGATATATCGAAACCTAAGATAGGACCAGTAATTACAAATCTGAACTGAATACAAAGTATCTCTTATGAACTATACCTAAAGTACGTTTTTTTACCTATGTACCAATTGTTTTATGTATCAAATTGTTTTTATTCATGTATCCAATAATTTGTTAGAATACGTAACCTATGAGGAACAAAACCTGTGAGAACAAAGATTGTACTAATTTAATAATATCATCTTTATTTTATATTATTATCATTTTTTATTTCCACATATAGACACCGGTGTCAATTTTAAGGAATTTGCAAATTTTCTGTTTAATACATATTTTTAATATTTTTACATTACCAATATTGGGTCACTTACCAGATTTGAATAAAAAAACTTATTTATTATATGACAAGTTTTGATCTCCAGTTATTCAAACGAGAATATAGAACTGGGACTGATTAATATATCCATATAATTATATTTTACCTACAATTTCACACACATTCACAGTAGGTACTACAGGGAACAGCATCTTGGTTTGCGCCACCTACCACGACTATCTATAGCTATATAATCATCCTAGCATCCCTAGTGGTCAAAACACCACGACTATCTATAACCTTTTAAACCTTGGGATAAAGTTTACATCAGGTGTGCCAGATTCCCTACCAGCTAGACAGTCTAAACCTACCTATGATTATATACAGGGCCGCCATCAGGGGGTGACAGGGGTGACTCCTGTCAGGGGCCCAATGGGCCAGGGGGGCCCCATGAGGCAAGAACTAAAAAAAAAAAATTATTTTTTTTTTACATTTTGGCAGCCACCAGTGGGTACTACAGCATAGTGCTAATTGAGCATGGAAATTGTTATTACAAGGAGTAAAGTATTAGCATTTGAGAGGATTTCTGAGTGTGCACTAAACCACTATGCACATAAACATTGTCTGTTCCTTTTTAGGACATTATGGCCTTACTATTGATTATTCACATCTTTCTACAGACTTTGAGACTAATGAGACCTTTCCGGAAGTCACCAGTCCACCATTTAACCTTTAAATTATTGTTTAGGCAGTTCAGGGCCCGTGTTTTCAGCCACTGCATGCTGTTGTCATCATTTAGTTGGCATCTTCCTTTGCAAAAAATATAATCAGAACTCCATATTTTGTTTTCTAAATCTCATTTTTTCACAAAACTGTAGTTGACCTAATTACTTGTCAGGTCAATGTAAACAAGTGATGAGTGTCTGTGTCTGAGTGTGTTTCTTTGCGTGTCTGCTAGAGTGTCTATATGTGAATCCTTATGTGTGAGTGTGTGTGTGTGTTTGTATGTTACTACCTTTACAACAATTCCAATTTAAATAGACACTTAAGAATAAAGTGCATATACGTTTTAGTCACTTGGTCAAAAATTGCACGTTGACGATGGGGGGGGGGGCCTGATCAATGGTTAAGTCAGGGGCCCCAAAATTTCTAGTGGCGGCCCTGATTATATAGCTGTTGTCTCCTTCTCATACGCATTCAACGTGTGAACAAAAAGCCACAGTTCCCAAAAGGAAAAAATAAATAAATCTGCAGTCAAAATTAAAATACATTATAAATATTTCACACGTATTATGAATATTAAATAAAATAATTTAACCAATAACAGAACATTTACTGTTACATAATAAATATTTGTATGTGTGTAATGTTATGTTACTCAAATATATCGGCTAGATTTTGAGTTGTGCGTTAGGCTGAAAAAGCAGCGTTAACAGGTGCTAACGCAGCATTTTCACTACCGCTGAGTCTTGCAGGTTTAGGGGCACCGCACACTACTTTGGCCTTACCGCAAAACGACTTATGTAAACTTCGTAAAATCTTTTTTTCTATGGGAATTTCCTAGCGCTGGTATTACAAGTCTGTTCTGGGAGGCCAAAAAGTGAGCGGTACACCCTCTACCTACAAGATCCTTAACGCATTTTAAAGTCAGTAGTTAAGAGTTTTATGGTACAACGTGGTAACATAAAACTCACAACTAAAGTGCTAAAAAGTGCTAAAAAGTAAACTAACACCCATAAACTACCTATTAACCCGTAAAACCAAGACCCTACCGCATTGCAAACACTAAAATTAAAATTTTAACCCCTAATCTGCCACTCTGGACATCGCGGCCACTATAATAAACATATTAACCCCTAAAACGCTGCACTCCCGCCTCGCAAACACTAGTTAAATATTATTAACCCCTAATCTGCCATCCCTAACATCACTGCCACATACATTATAATTATTAACCCCTAATCTGCCGCTCCGGACATCGCCGCCACCTACATTATACTTATAAACCCCTAATCTGCTGCCCCCAACATCGCTGACACCTACATTATTTTTATTAACCCCTAATCTGCCGCCCCCAATGTCGCCGCAACCTACCTACACTTATTAACCCCTAATCTGCCGCCTCCAACGTCGCCGCCACTATTCTAAATGTATTAACCCCTAAACCTAAGTCTAACCCTAACCCTAACACCCCCTAACTTAAATATAATTTAAATAAATCTAAATAAAATTACTATCATTAACTAAATTATTCCTTTTTAAAACTAAATACTTACCTCTAAAATAAACCCTAAGCTAGCTACAATATAACTAATAGTTACATTGCAGCTAGCTTAGGGTTTATTTTTATTTTACAGGCAAGTTTGTATTTATTTTAGTTAGGTAGAATAGTTACTAAATAGTTATTAACTATTTAATAACTACCTAGCTAAAATAAATACAAAAGTACCTGTAAAATAAAACCTAACCTAAGTTACAATAACACCTAAAACTACACTACAATTAAATAAATTAACTAAATTAAAAACAATTAAATAAATTAAGTTAAATTAGCTAAATTAAAAAAAAAACACTAAATTACAGAAAATAAAAAACAAATTACAGATCTTTAAACTAATTGCACCTAATCTAATAAACCCTATCAAAATAAAAAAAGCCCCCCCCCCCAAAATAAAAAAAAACCTAGCCTAAACTCAACTATCAATAGCCCTTAAAAGGGCCTTTTGCGGGGCATTGCCCCAAAGTAATCAGCTCTTTTACCCATAAAAAAATATACAAACACCCCCCAACAGTAAAACCCACCACCCACACAACAAACCCCCCAAATTAAATGCTAACTAAAAAAAACTAAGCTCCCCATTGCCCTGAAAAGGGCATATAGATGGGCATTGCCCTTAAAAGGGCAGTTAGCTCTTTTGCGGCCCAAACCCCTAATCTAAAAATAAAACCCACACAATACACCCTTAAAAAAAAACCTAACACTAACTCCCTGAAGATCGACTTACAGTTCTGAAGACCGGACATCCATCCTCAAGGAAGCGACAGAAGTCTTCATCCAACCGGACCGAAGTCCTCAACGAAGCCGGGAGAAGTCTTCATCCAAGCCGGGCGAAGTGGTCCTCCAGACGGGCAGAAGTCTTCATCCAGACGGCATCTTTTATCTTCATCCATCTGACGCGGAGCGGCTCCATCTTCTTCTGACGACTAACTGATGAATGAAGGTTCCTTTAAGCGACGTCATCCAAGATAGAGTCCCTTAGATGCTGACTGGCTGATAGAATTCTATCAGCCAATTGGAATTAAGGTAGAAAAAATCCTATTGGCTGATGCAATCAGCCAATAGGATTGAGTTTGCATTCTATTGGCTGATTGGAACAACCAATAGAATGCTAGCTCAATCCTATTGGCTGATTGGATCAGCCAATAGGATTGAACTTCAATCTTATTGGCTGATTGCATCAGCCAATAGGATTTTTTCTACCTTAACTCCGATTGGCTGATAGAATTCTATCAGCCAATCGGTATCTAAGGGACGCCATCTTGGATGACATCACTTAAATGAACCTTCATTCGTCGGGTAGTCATCGTAAGAAGAGGATGCTCCGCATCAGATGTCTTAAAGATGGAGCCGCTCCTCATTGGATGGATAAAGATAGAAGATGCCGTCTGGATGAAGACTTCTGCCCGTCTGGAGGACCACTTCGCCCGGCTTGGATGAAGACTTCTCCCGGCTTCGTTGAGGACTTCGGCCAGGTTGGATGAAGACTTCTGCCGCTTCCTTGAGGAGGGATGTCCGGTCTTCAGAACAGTAAGTCGATCTTCAGTTTTTTTAAGGGTGCATTGGGTGGATTTTATTTTTAGGTTAGGGTTTTGGCATGCAATGGAGCTAACTGCCCTTTTAAGGGCAAATCCCATCCAAATGCCCTTTTTAGGGCAATGGGGAGCTTAGGTTTTTTTTTTAGTTAGTATTTTATTTGGGGGGTTGGTTGTGTGGGTGGTGGGTTTTACTCTTGGGGGGGTTGTTTGTATTTCTTTTTTACAGGTAAAAGAGCTGATTACTTTGGGGCAATGCCCCGCAAAAGGCCCTTTTAAGGGCTATTGATAGTTTTGTTTAGGCTAGAATTTTTTTTATTTTGGGGGGGCTTTTTTATTTTGATAGGGCTATTAGATTGGGTGTAATTAGTTTAAATATCTTGTCATTTGTTTATTATTTTCTGCAATTTAGTGTTTTGGTTTTTATTGTACTTTAGCTAATTTAATTTATTTAATTGTTTTTAATTTAGTAAATTTATTTAATTATAGTGTAGTGTTATGTGTTATTGTAACTTAGGTTAGGTTTTATTTTACAGGTACTTTTGTATTTATTTTAGCTAGGTAGTTATTAAATAGTTAATAACTATTTAATAACTATTCTACCTAGTTAAAATAAATGCAAACTTGCCTGTGAAATAATAATAAACCCTAAAATAGCTACAATGTAACTATTAGTTATATTGTAGCTATCTTAGTGTTTATTTTATAAGTAAGTATTTAGTTTTAAATAGGAATTATTTAGGTAATAATATTAATTTTTATTTAGATTTATTGTAATTATGTTTAAGTTAGCGGGTGTTAGGGTTAGGTTTAGACTTAGGTTTAGGGGTTAATACATTTAGTATAGTGGCGGCGACGTTGGAGGCGGCAGATTAGGGGTTAATAAATGTAGGTAGGTGGCGGCGATGTTAGGGACAGCAGATTAGGGGTTAATAATATTTCATTAATGTTTGCAAGGCGGGAGTGCAGTGGTTTAGGGGTTAATATGTTTATTATAGTGGCGGCGACATTGGGGGCGGCAGATTAGGGGTTAATAAGTGTAGGTAGGTTGCGGCGACATTGGGGGCGGTAGATTAAGGGTTAATAAATATAATGTAGGTGTCGGCGATGTTGGGGGCAGCAGATTAGGGGTTAATAAGTATAATGGAGGCGGTGTCCGGAGCGGCAGATTAGGAGTTAATAAATATAATATAGGAGTCGGCGATGTCGGGGGCAGCAGATTAGGGGTTAATAAATGTAATATTAGGGGTGTTTAGACTCGGGTTCATGTTAGGGTGTTAGGTGTAAACATAAATTTTATTTCCCCATAGGAATCAATGGGGCTGCGTTACTGAGTTTTATGCTGCTTTTTTGCAGGTGTTAGACTTTTTCTCAGCCAGCTCTCCCCATTGATTCCTATGGGGAAACCGTGCACGAGCACGTACGACCAGCTCACCGCTGACTTAAGCAGCGCTGGTATTGGAGTGCGGTAAGGAGCACAATTTTGCTCAACGCTCATTTCTTGCCTTTTAACTCCGGGTTTGTAAAAACCTGTAATACCAGCGCTGCAGGTAAGTGAGCGGTGAGAGAAAACTGCTTGTTCGCACCGCATAGCCTCTAACGCAAAACTCGTAATCTGGCCGTATATTATTACAATTAAAAGCATTATATTTCTGGTAATGCATGTTTGTTAAAATGTTAATGGCCAATTAATATATATTTTTAGTATAAAATATTGTATATTCAATCACCTATCTTAATGATAATTTATCTTGTGTCTTAATTTGGAGACATTGCTATAATTATTGCATTGCGTTTGTGAAACGTTTATTACTACAATTGTTATGAATATAATACGTTTCATTATTAAGAATGATATGTTGTCCCTGTTAATCATTATAATCATTATCTTATTCATGTTTATTGATTTGGCCATAAATTGCCAACATAAAACAACATTCTATACGCTTTAATTATTGTTATATATTATTACATATTGTGCCAGATTACAAGTGGAGCATCATTTAATGCTCCTGCTCAAGCATTAATTGCGCTAGAAGTAAGCTTTTTGTGTGCGTTGGGTTTCATTCGTATTACAAGTTGAAAGTGTTTTTGCTTGTGCACTAACCTGATGAGTGTAAAAACTTACAATATCGCAAGCGATATAGAAGTCAAAGGAGCAAGAAAAGTAAAAAAACACCCTACTAGCACAAACTCGATCAAATACTTTCAAGTGCGCTAACCCTACATGAAAATGTGAATATTTTACATTCCAAAGTACTTCAGCTAGAAGAATATGTTTTATTCATTCATAAATACATATTTCTATATATTCTGTATATGATGGTATTTT
Source organism: Bombina bombina (assembly GCF_027579735.1). Taxonomy (NCBI): domain Eukaryota; kingdom Metazoa; phylum Chordata; class Amphibia; order Anura; family Bombinatoridae; genus Bombina; species Bombina bombina. Next base: position 303,817,505 of record NC_069504.1, on the reverse strand, counting down.
GGTACAATATAAATCTATACCTTTATATATATATATATATATATATATATATATATATATATATATATATATATATATATATATATATATATATATATATACACATGACTATTTAAAAGGTATCTATATTTTAAAAAAATGTTGTGTGCAGAACATTGGAATGTCAAATATTCAAATAAATTATTTTATATTGGACAGCCAATAGTGATGAAGAGGTAGCCCTATACAGGGAGTGCAGAATTATTAGGCAAGTTGTATTTTTGAGGATTAATTTTATTATTGAACAACAACCATGTTCTTAATGAACCCAAAAAACTCATTAATATCAAAGCTGAATAGTTTTGGAAGTATTTTTTAGTTTGTTTTTAGTTATAGCTATTTTAGGGGGATATCTGTGTGTGCAGGTGACTATTACTGTGCATAATTATTAGGCAACTTAACAAAAAACAAATATATACCCATTTCAATTATTTATTTTTACCAGTGAAACCAATATAACATCTCAACATTCACAAATATACATTTCTGACATTCAAAAACAAAACAAAAACAAATCATTGACCAATATAGCCACCTTTCTTTGCAAGGACACTCAAAAGCCTGCCATCCATGGATTCTGTCAGTGTTTTGATCTGTTCACCATCAACATTGCGTGCAGCAGCAACCACAGCCTCCCAGACACTGTTCAGAGAGGTGTACTGTTTTCCCTCCTTGTAAATCTCACATTTGATGATGGACCACAGGTTCTCAATGGGGTTCAGATCAGGTGAACAAGGAGGCCATGTCATTAGATTTTCTTCTTTTATACCCTTTCTTGCCAGCCACGCTGTGGAGTACTTGGACGCGTGTGATGGAGCATTGTCCTGCATGAAAATCATGTTTTTCTTGAAGGATGCAGACTTCTTCCTGTACCACTGCTTGAAGAAGGTGTCTTCCAGAAACTGGCAGTAGGACTGGGAGTTGAGCTTGACTCCATCCTCAACCCGAAAAGGCCCCACAAGCTCATCTTTGATGATACCAGCCCAAACCAGTACTCCACCTCCACCTTGCTGGTATCTGAGTCGGACTGGAGCTCTCTGCCCTTTACCAATCCAGCCACGGGCCCATCCATCTGGCCCATCAAGACTCACTCTCATTTCATCAGTCCATAAAACCTTAGAAAAATCAGTCTTGAGATATTTCTTGGCCCAGTCTTGACGTTTCAGCTTGTGTGTCTTGTTCAGTCCTGGTCGTCTTTCAGCCTTTCTTACCTTGGCCATGTCTCTGAGTATTGCACACCTTATGCTTTTGGGCACTCCAGTGATGTTGCAGCTCTGAAATATGGCCAAACTGGTGGCAAGTGGCATCTTGGCAGCTGCACGCTTGACTTTTCTCAGTTCATGAGCAGTTATTTTGCGCCTTGGTTTTTCCACACGCTTCTTGCGACCCTGTTGACTACTTTGAATGAAACGCTTGATTGTTCGATGATCACGCTTCAGAAGCTTTGCAATTTTAAGAGTGCTGCATCCCTCTGCAAGATATCTCACTATTTTTGACTTTTCTGAGCCTGTCAAGTCCTTCTTTTGACCCATTTTGCCAAAGGAAAGGAAGTTGCCTAATAATTATGCACACCTGATATAGGGTGTTGATGTCATTAGACCACACCCCTTCTCATTACAGAGATGCACATCACCTAATATGCTTAATTGGTAGTAGGCTTTCGAGCCTATACAGCTTGGAGTAAGACAACATGCATAAAGAGGATGATGTGGTCAAAATACTCATTTGCCTAATAATTCTGCACTCCCTGTATAAGGAGATCTGCACATCCAGAAATTCAGTTTGCAGTGGTAACTGTATGAAGGTGAGGGCTCTAGGAAGAGAGCTGAAGACTAGAAGAAAGAAGATGCAGAGTGGAGATGGTGTCCTCCTCCGCTGCCATGAAGGTGGGCCCCTGGGACCTGGATCCTGGCTGAAGAGGGCCTTGGCATTGAATAAGATTGCAGAGTGGAGGTGGTGGAAGAGGCGCCGAAGTCCGCCTCCACGAAGGTGGGCCCTCAGCGCCTGGATCCTGGATGAAGAGAGTCCCGGTATTGGAAAAGATTGCAGAGCAGAAGCAGCGAAAGAGGCTGCCAAAGTCTGTCACTGCCATGGCAAAGATGTGCCCCTGGTGCCTGGACTCAGGATGAAGAGGGAAGCAGTGTTGATGAAGAGGAGCTGGATTTTTGCATGGTGACTTGAGTTAAAAATATGGGTATGTATGGGGGTTGATAGGTGATTTTTGTTGTTTAGCATTTTGGATGTGCCTTAATCACTTAACCACACCCCATACCTTTATGAGGGTTGATTAGATGATTATTGATGTTTAGCATTAAGTAGGCCTTAATCACCTTAATCACCAATCATTATTGTAAACATGAAAAAAAATTATATTTATGTTACAAAAGCCATTACAATTGTATTATTACATAACAAGCATGCAGTTATGTAATACTATAATTATAATGCAACTATCTTTTATAACATAAATATATATTTTAAAACTATATTTATATTTCAAATAATAAACACAACAAGCAAGAATATCTACATTTTAATTTATAACCAATACTTAAACTAATATGCATGCATAATACATGACCATGTATTTTATTTTAAACATTGTGGATATAATGTAGTCTGGCCTTGAATTGATATTCAATATTTAAAATGGTATGCATTGTCATGTATATTGCATATTATTTTAAGTATTGCATATAAATTAAAATGTATTTATGTTAGCTTTTGTTTATTAATGATAACAAATATATATATGTTAATATATATTTATGTTATAGTAGTCAGTACCATGAAATAATATTTTTACATAACAGACATGCAGTTATTTAGAACTATAATTTTCATTATACTGTCTTAATTAACAAATACCAAACACAACAAGCAACATTAATTACATTTTTAATTTCTATGCAAACATTTAAATAATATGCATTCTACCTAACAATGCATCATTTTAAATATTTAATATTTATGTGCAGGGCCTTAAACCCGTGCTGCCCGTAATTTCACCTCGCACATCGGGGTATCACATATACAGTGCCGGTAGTTCATAAAGTGCCGTAAGTTGGATAAACTAGCTATGTCCACAAATGAGCGTAAATACAAACTTCTGGAGTCGCCAGTGACTTACGGCACTTTAGAAACTGCCGGCACCTAAGAAAATAAAAACAAATGTTAAATCTCCTGTAAAAGTCTAACCTGCCTCCCAAAAATAAACCCGACACATAAAAACCCCTATATCCGCCATCCCCCCAAATCGGAACTAATAATACAAGTATTAACCCCTAAACTGACAACCCCCCACAATGCAATATGCCTAATTAAACTATTAACCCCTAATCCGTCATTCACCCACATCGCAATGTACCTAGTAAAAGTATTAACCCCTATATCCGCAATCCCAACATCGCAAACTACCTACTAAATGTATTAATCGCTAATCCACCATTAACCCACATCGCAAAGTGCCTATTAAAATTGATATCCCCTAATCTGCCATTAACCCACATCGCAACAAACCTTATAAATCTATTAACCCCTAATCTTCCAAACCCACACAACCCAATAATCCTCATTCAAATATTAACCCCAAAACCGCCAAACCCACACAACACAATAATCCTAATAAAACTATTAACCCCTAATCTGCCAAACCCCCACAACGCAAGTACCCTAATTAACCTATTACACCCTAATCCGCCAAACCCCCACAATGCAAATAACTAATTAATTACTGAGCCCCCTAACCAAACACCCACTAAAGTAACGCTAAATTACATAAAATAATACAATACTAAAATATAATTAAAATAAAAAATCCTAACAGTACTTAGAAAAATAAATTAAAATAATCTAAAATTACCAAAAATAAAAAATTATAACATTACAGAAAAAAATAAACAAAATTAAAATTAAACCTAATCCCTATGAAAATAAAAATACCCCCCAAAATAAAAACACCCTCTAATCTAAACTACCAATAGCCCTTAAAAGAGCTTTTTGTAGGGCATTGCCCTAAATTAAACAGCTATTTTGCATTTAAAAAAAATTCTATGCCCCCCAACAGTAAAACCCACCACCCAGCAAACCCCCCATTGCCCTTAAAAGGGCATTCAGCTCTTTTAAGAGTGCCCAATAAATCCCTAATCTAAAAAAACAAACCCCCAAAAAATAAAAAAAGCCTAAATCTAACCCCCAAATAGGTACTCACCGTTCCTGAAGTCCAGCGGAGAAGGTCCTGTTCCAGACGGTGAAGTCTTCTTCCAAGCGATCCGACAGCTTCTTCCAAGCAGGGACCACTTCCTTCTTCATCCAGGACCAAGCCGGCGCAGAGCAGAGATGAGCACGGAGCAGGACCGGAGAACACAGAGCCATGGAGCGAAGATCCTCTTCGTACGATCGCCGCCGTACACTGAAAAGTGAATTTAAGGTACTTATTAAAATATGGTGTCCCTTGCATTCCTATGGGCTAATTGGATTCTTCAAATTCAAATCAGCCAATAGGATGAGAACTACTGAAATCCTATTGGCTGATTTCAGTATTCACTATTCAGTGTACGGGGGCGATCGTACGAAGAGGATCCTATACGCTCCATGGCTCTGCGGTCACCGGTCCTGCTCCGCGCTCATCTCCACTCCGCGCCAGCTTGGTCCTGGGTGAAGAAGGAAGTGGTCCCCACTTAGAAGAAGGTGTCAGCCACTTGGAAGAAAACTTCACTGCCTGGAACAGGACCTTCTCCGTCGGACTTCAGGAATGGTGAGTACCTATTTGTGGGTTAGATTTAGGCTTTTTTTTATTTTTTGGGGTTTGGGTTTTTTTAGATTAGGGATTTATTGGGCACTCTTAAAAGAGCTGAATGCCCTTTTAAGGGCAGTAAAAGAGCTGAATGCCCTTTTAAGGGCAATGCCCATAAAAATGCCCCTTTAGTGGCAATGGGTAGTTTAGGTTTTTTTAGTGTTAGGTTTATTTATTTTGGGGGTTTGGTGGGTGGTGGGTTTTACTGTTATTGGGGGACTTAGAATTTTTTTTTAAATGCAAAAGAGCTGTTTAACTTAGGGCAATGCCCTACAAAAAGCCCTTTAAGGGCTATTGGTAGTTTGTATTAGATTAGGGGGGTCATTTTTATTTTCATAGGGATTAGGTTTAATTTTTTTTTTTGGATAATTTTGTTTATTATTTTTTGTAATGTTAGACTATTTTATTTTTGGTAATTTTATATTAATTTTATTTTTTTTAAAAGGACAGTAAACCTAAGAATTTTCTTTATATATTTCTAAATGCTGCATGTCAAAAATGTCAAAAAACGTAAATTTATTAAAATTAAATGTGTATGACATATAGTAAATGTTTCACAAACATAAGATCTCATTCGGTAACGAAGTCCGCCTAACACGTTGTGTTTTAAAATTTACTTTGCATCAACGCTTGATTGCTTCCAATCCCCTGTATATCATCCGCGCAGTTTCTTTACTGTCAGGGACGCGCGTTCTTTGATTGACAGGGGCAGTATCCTACATGCTGCGCAATCGCATTAACACGCTACACAGGAAATGTAGCGCAACAACGTATTTACATTGATAAAACTGGATACGTAGTCGCATCGCAACTTCAAGGATATTACAGATAAAAGGTAAATATAATTAAAATGTAATTCTGATCGTTCAATGATTCTAAATTTTGAAGATATTATAATTATTATGAGCTACAAATGTTTTTAACACATTGGGAATAATACAAATTTGTTTGCAATAAATTAATTGTATTTCATAATAATAATAATAATATTTTTCAGATTTAGAATCAATGAACGATCATAATTACATTTCAATCTGTAATGTATTTTATTAAAGACCATTGCTGAATTTTATTTCTATGTATAATTTTTTTGATTGAAGAACATGGAGGAATTTCATTTCTATATATAATGTGTTTTATTGAAGAACAATGATGAATTATATTGAACATGTTTACGATTATTTTGGATTATGAAATACCTGCAATCACAAAATTTTAAATTGTTAATTAATTTTTAATGGATCATTCAATATTTATAAATTATGGATCATTCAATAGTTTATGATTAAGCACTTTCAAATTAAAAAAAAATAATTAATTTTTTTTCTTTACAGATAAAAAGAATAATGGCTGAGCAAAGCAATCCTATAAGACGTACAATCATGGATTTCAAACCACAAGAAATAGCAAACTTGGTATTCATTTTTTTTTAATTACATTATATAAGTTTTGTTTTCTTTCCCGTGTACAGTTATAAAAAAACAAAATATATCATTAACAATACGTATATACATCTATCCAATTATATTGATCGATCTATATCCCTTAGTTCATCTATCCTGATATGAATATTCTCCTGACCCTATATTAATTTTTGGTTATATATCAGTACCTATTCCAGTATTCCTCTTTCTAAATCCATATTATTTTCTACATATGAAAAACAATTGTCCACCTATCCCTGTACCTATACATCTTTTTTTATCCCTCACTCACTACTAATGATTTGCTTTCCTTTATTCAAAATCTTTATTGACATATTCAGATGTCACAGTCCATATCCTTCTTTCCCTATTTATTAATTTTTATATATCTATATATGTCCCTATTATTCCTTCATTTAACCTTTGTACCTAACACTCTAAACAAACCCATTAAACTCTCTACAAATAAAAATTTCAATATCACACTCTCCATGTCATTATGTCACTCTCCATCTTCAACCATCCATATGTACATGTCTATATCCCTCTGTCTCTATCTCTAACTATCTAACTCTTGTATTATATTTCTTACAATAAACATTTTTAGTAATCTATTATACAATAAAGTTATTTGATTCAAAATTATTCGCTATCTCTCATTCCCTATTATTATGTACATTCTCCTTTGTACTGATACCATTAATCAAATCCATTTTTCACAAAAAAGCTAACACTATTCAACTATAACTTCACTTATCTCCCTGTACCTTTAACTCTATCCCTGTTGTTCTTTCACTATCAATGAATACAAAAATATATATCTCTATACTGGTTTATTTCCATTTGTCTATAATCCCTTCCTCCTGGTCCCTATCTGTATGCACTTATGCCTATGTCTCGATCCCTCAGTAGTTATTACAATGTCTCTATACCAATGTTTCTATCTGTATGTCCCTATCCCTCTGTCCATATACCAAATTAAAAATAAAAAAAAAAGGTTTTATTCATTATATTGAGTTCTAAAATTGTCTCCATATGGAGTTAAACCACTTAAAATGTATTATTTAAAATTATTAATTCTAATAAAATCAAGTAATGCATTATGTATTAAAATATTATAAAGGAAACAGAAGACAAAGGTGTGCATCATGTGTGAATATGTATAACAATGTTTAATGTTAAAAAAAATTGAAGGTGGGGGGTTGGAGCCAGCAGCCGATCTGACAAGACATGCAGGGACAGAGCTCTGCTCCTAAAAAAGTGTAATTAGGTCTTTTACATTAACCAAGAGCAACGAAACTGCTCACAAACCACCTCAGTCAATTTGCGGGGTCGCCTAGAGTTACCCCTTACTTTTTTTGTGGGATATTTTGAGGTCCGAATTCAGGCCGACCGGGAGTACCAGAGCATTTTGCAGGAAAGGCCGCGGTCGTGGCCTACATCGGCACTCGATTTTGGGCCTGATTGCCAAAAAGTTTTCCAACACCAGCAAACCCTCTGACTAACCCTCCGGACCAACAAACACCCTATGGGAGAGGGTGAGGATTGATAGACAGTGCTTTCTTTCAGTACAGAAGTCAGGCAGACATATTATGGACAGCAACATCCCACGTGGCAATATGTGAGTAGAAAGCTGTTAACCCCTGATATTAGTGTCACTCAATCTGTGCCTCTGTCAACAGTACAGCATACTATCTTCCCTGTACCATAGGCTAATGACACAAACCCACAAGGACTTTTACAGATCAACATATATTACTGCCCCACAAGTGTTTTCCCTGTGTGGATGTACATTCAATAACATACAAAGCTGCAGATTCTGTCTCACTTGCAATAGCTGGATTAGTATTTACCTTGTTTCTCTCTTCATCTATGAACTAGAGATTAAAATTTGGATTGGTATTTACCGTAAATTACATATGGTCCTGATTCCTAAGCTGCCTTCCCTAGTTAGTGGTGCTATATATATGTATCCTGAATGAAGATTGATAATAGCAACTAATTTTCAAAATTCCATACTGTAGGAGTGGGCCCTACGCTATAAGTATACAACTCTTCTGGACAGCTATTAAATCTTTAAGCAGGGCTACAAGGCCCTTATAGCTCCCACTATGTAAACTCACAGGCAGTCTGGCGAAAGGGGGAAATAGTTAATGGGGCCTGGTCCCTCTTACCTTCTACTATGTTTTAAAGCTTCTACACCTGATAACTACTTTACCCTGGGTTATGGCTCACTTCTAAATATATATACTGCATACAGTTTGAGCAAGAGGGAACTGCAAACAGTTATTTATCATGCCACTGGGCTCTAGACGAAAGACTGTAAACCAAGCTGAATATAAAAAGTCTATGTCTGACCACTTTAAACCTAAATCCCAGGCAGATAGACAGCCAAGCTCAGAGTCTCTGAATATCCCTCCACACGCCGAAAGTGAGCTGTTTGACCAGTACTCTCAGACAACAGGAGAACTTCCATCTTCTATGGCATCTGAAATTGTCAACACAATCACCCAAAAAATCACTAATCTGCAAGAATCTCTCACTAAGACTTTTAAAAGTTCTATTGCAGATCTGCGAAAAGACATAGGCACAATCAACGAGAGAGTTGAGGCCCTGGAGCAAAAACAAGAGGATCTGGCGGTGGAACAGGCACATCTCTCTAACCATTCCCATGTATTGGTTGATATGCTAGACACAGTGGAAGCAAAGATGGCTGACATTGAGGATCGCTCCCGTCGCAACAACCTTAGATTCCGAGGAATCTCAGAAGAAATCCCCACTGCTGATCTAGAATCTTTCCTAGCCGAATTCTGCCGCCATCTCAAAGCACCACAACTACCTAATGAAAATTTGCTTGACAGAGTCCATAGGCTACCTAGAGGGTGAAATATTCCATCTGAAAAGCCCAGAGATGTGATAGCCCGCTTCCATTTTTTCACATATAAAGAGCAGATTGCCAAAGCGATGTTTTCCAACCCTGCTTTACCCGAAAAAATTCAGGGACATTCAAGTCTTTCCAGACCTCTCTCAGTTTACCATCCAAAAGAGAGCCACATTTAGAGAGGTTACCAAAATCCTACGACAGCAGGGAATTAAATACAGATGGGGGTATCCAACAAAGCTCCTCATCCACAAAGATAACCACCTTTTGGCTGCTAACACCCCAGATAGAGCTCGTCAATATCTCAAAGACTGGGATCTACTTCACACACCAGGGCCTAGGGGTCACCCTCCGCCTTCATGGGAGAAACCTTCTGCAACTCCTCAGGCTGCTCACCTAAAGACCCAGTCTACACTTATTAGACCTGCATCTGAGTGGCAACCTCTGCCACAGAGATCACCTAACCATAAGACACCATCTTTTGCCTTCAGTCTTCCTCCAGACCCTACTTCATCCTCTACGGCTGGTTTACTCCGGCCGGAGTCTCCTGTTCCAGATTCTGATTGACTGATTAACCCAGGACGATAAGTATCCTAGTTGGTGAAGGGGGGACTGTATTTTTTTTTTTTTTGTGCTATGTTTTTGCTTGGATCCATGTTTCTTTCTCCTGACAGGGTGGCTGGCAACCCCATAGACTGTTTATCCCTGGTTGTAGAAGACCCCCTGATATTATTATTTGGGACCCTGGTCAGTTTCCCAACAGTTTATGGGCCATAATGACTTTCCAGGACCTGAGGTCCACCAGGTTGTGGAGAGAGAGGGGTGGAGGTAACGAAAGAGGGGAAAAGAAATGTATAGAGAAATGTAAAAGTTCCTTTTTGCTGTTGTGATGTGATGTATTTTATTCTCTGACTTAAATACCAATGTTTGAATTTAACTCAATGATTATTCTTTTTTTTTTTTTTTTCTTCTTTCTTTTTTCCTTCCCCGCTCTCTCCTCCTCCCTCCCAATATTGAATTATTGACCATACCTTTAAGCCTCCTCACAATTTGATACATATATGTGATACGCTAATACTACACAATTGACATAGATTTTAACATCATGAATGCCACTCCCTGAGAATAGCCCTTCCCCTCCCCTTCCCCCCCTCCCCCCCCCCCTTTTTTTTTTTTTTTTTTTTTTTTATTCTAGGTTGTAATGCATTGATTTGTATATGTTTTTACTCCTATGCAGGTTCCAAAGGTATATGTTTTCTCTGTTTTGCACACCATTTTGTAAATGTTTAGGCTGGTATTATGACTTTTTAGTCCATTTAGATATAGATCACGACCTACTCACTCCCCCCTAAAGCCTTCAACATTGGTGACTACCTACCTCAATAAACCTCCACATACATCAAGATAGATCCCACAGGTTGAGTTCCACCATCACCATGGGTCCAAGTTTATTATTACATATGGACTGCCCCCCCCATACCCCTAATTCAACTAGTTAATTGTTTCTTGTTTCTTAGTAATGTTTTTGTCAGGAAGTTTTAGAATTCATCTATGTTAAGTACCCCGTAGCTGCTGGCTACCACGACTATCTACTTAAAAACTTAAGTAACCCTACTCAACGGGTTCTCGCCCCCCCCCATAATTGTAGTTTACATTGTAAACACGTGAACACAGATTCTAAATTTCTCCCTTATTTCCCTACATTTTTAGCTAGAACCCCGACCTGATTTCATACTTGATTAGTACTCCATTGGCGGGTCCCCAACTCCTTGCAGGGGACTAGCTTTTGGATAACACATCTCCCTCTGTATTTCTGTTTCTTATCTCTCTACCCTCTATTCTTCCTTCTCACCCTTTTCTCTTCCCACCCCCCCCTTTTTTTTTTCTCTTTCTCTCTTTTTCCCCTTCTCCCCCTTCCCTTCCTGAACGGTGCAAAACAGAAACGAGCCTACTATGGCGCTAACCTTCCTCACTTTGAATGTGAAGGGTCTGAACTCCCCTAACAAACATAGTCTGTTGAGGAACTTTCTTAAATCTCGTAACCCGGATGTAGTTTATTTGCAAGAGACCCACTGGTCGACTGCCCATATGCCTACACTCAAGTTCTCAGATTACTCTGAAATATTCCATTCTACCTATAAAGATAAAACGAGAGGTGTTTCTATCCTGATTAACAAGAGGATTGCATTCCATTTGGTTCATGTGGAAAGAGACGTAGAGGGGCGTTTCCTTATCTTGATAGGGAAACTTAATGAACAATTGGTCACTCTAGCCAATGTGTACAGCCCCAACCAAAGACAGGTTTCCTTCTTGAAAAGGACTCTTCTCTTAGTTGATAAATTGAAGCAAGGCACCCTGGTCCTAGGGGGAGATTTCAACTTGGTTTGGGATCCTCTCCTAGACAAGAGGGTCCCTTCCAACAAACGGATTGACCCCTATACCATATCGGTGGCCCCGAAGTTTCAACATTTGATTGCGCAACATTCTCTCTTTGATGTATGGAGGGCACACCATCCCGAAGTGAAAGATTTCACTTACTTCTCAGCCTCCCATAGATCCTATTCCAGGCTTGATTATTTTTTTGTTGATTCATGGACGCTGAACTCTATCAATGAGGCGCGTATACACTACTGTACCTGGTCGGATCATGACGCCGTCACATTCCAGGTGTTTGGCCCAAGAACGTCTATAGATAGGCCTTACTGGAGGTTCCCTCGGTTCTTGTGGAAGGATACTTCCTTCCTACTGGGTCTCGAGGAGGAAATAGCTAAGTTCCTACAAGACAATCGAGAGGGGCAAACGTCCCATCAGATTAGATTTGCGGCCTTGAATGCCTACCTACGAGGTTTTTGTATTACTAAGGTGGCAGAATTACGTCGTACGAAGGGAGCTCCCTTGGGTAAGCTCCATTGTGATCTCAGGGTGGCCGAAACACTTAACAGACAAAACCCCACCCAGGCACTCTCTACTAAGGTACAGGGACTGAGAAGTCAGATTAAGGAACTGGAATTACAGAGAATCCAAAAGGCTCTCTCAGTTTTCAAACAACTTCTATATCACAAAAGTAATAGGGCGGATACGCTTTTGGCTGGTAAATTGAGAAAGTGAACAGCTACAGCAAGAATACCTTACATCATACATGATGGTAAGAGAGTTTATGCCCCAGCGGACATTGGATCAGCTTTTGCTTTGTTCTATGACAAACTATATAACATTTCCAAAAGCGAGCTCCCTCGATCGGCCACGACTACGGAAATTGGCGACTTCCTTAAGGAGCTCGGTCTCCCGACACTTTCGGAGGAGGATGGTGAATCTCTCCTAACACCGTTCACTGACAGAGAAATTTCTTTACTCCTTAAAAACTTGAAAAACAACAAAGCCCCGGGGCCAGATGGTTTCCCTGGAGCCTTCTATAAGAAATTTTTGAGATTATTGACCCCGGTGCTAGGGCAACTCTTTAACGAAATTAAGTCAGAGGGCCAAATATTAAGAGAAAACCTCGAAGCGTCGATAGTCGCTATTCCTAAACCGAATAAAGATGTGACGCTATGCAGTAGTTATCGTCCGATCTTGTTAATAAACGTTGACACGAAACTCTATTCGAAACTCCTGGCAGACAGGCTAGTTAACCTATTACCTTCCCTAATACAGTCGGACCAGGTCGGCTTTACTAAAGGCCGTCAGGGGCCGGACAATACGAGGTGCCTAATTACGATCTTTTCAGATGCCCGAAGGAAAGGTACCCCACTGGTGGCCCTGTCCTTAGACGCCGAAAAGGCCTTTGACAGGGTACGGTGGGAGTACCTATGGGAAGTCCTCAAAGTGTTTAACTTTCCTCCCCAAATCGTTGTAGCCATCAAGGCTCTCTACACATCACCCCATGCTCGTATCAGGGGCCCAGGTTTCTGCTCACCGGTAATAAACATCTCTAATGGCACCAGACAGGGGTGTCCCCTGTCCCCTTTAATTTTCTCCTTAGTGATGGAGCCCTTTGCTCAAGCAATACGTCTATCAGAAGGTATTACTGGTGTTACATACCCGTCACGTGAAGAAAAGATTGCCCTCTTTGCGGATGACGTGACTCTTCTTTTGACTAACCCGGAGTCTTCGATCTCGAGGGTCTTTGACCTAATTGATAAATTTGGCCGATATAGCTATTACAAGTCTAATGTAGCTAAGACTGAAGCATACGCCATGAATATTCCCACAGAACGACTAAATTCACTGCGGGACAAATTTGACTTCCAGTGGTCTACAAATTACCTAACTCACTTAGGTGTAATGCTCAGTGACAACACAGACACCATGATCAAACTCAACTTTGATAAGTTGACGGCCGAAATTAAATCCTTGGCGATATCATGGGACCATCGTGAGATTTCATGGCTAGGCCGTGTCGCCACGCTTAAGATGTCACTCCTCCCGAAGGCCTTATACATATTTTGCTGCCTCCCCTTTAATGTGCCTCATCGGATTCTTCAACAGATCCATAGAGTCTTCCTCAGATATGTGTGTGGATGCGGGATTCCTCGAATAGCATATAAAATCCTCCAGAGACCCTTTTCCAAGGGAGGTGTTGCGTTTCCAAACATATATCTCTATTATGAAGCAACGAGACTTACACATATTACCGCATGGGGAGTAGAGACGGATAGACCAGGCTGGTATTACTTGGAACAACTAGCTCTGCCAGTAGATCTAGACCTCCGGGATGCCATCTGGGTTCCCAAGCACGTGAACCTCTTGGCTAAGATCCACAATCCTATTGTCAGTCAATCGTTACGTATCTGGTACGAACTTCGCCACAGACAGGGTGTTTCACCCTACCCTTCTCCTATTCAGAGCTTGAGGGGTTTACTCTGGAACTCTGAGATTCATTTTGATTTCTGGAAAAGTAAAGACATCACGAAGGTTTCTGATCTGTATCACTCGGGTACCCTTACGACGGCTTCACAACTAGCGGAGCCCGGGGGAACAACCCCCTTTGGTTCCGCTTCAAGAGCTTCAGAGTGCTCGGTCTGGTCAAGGCTAGGGGATTCCCCACGACTGCTCTCAGAGGAAAGACAGGATGGGAGTCTAGGTGGTGTATGGGAGCGCTGAGTTCCCGTCCCATCTCATTTCACTATACCACACTTCTAAACGACTGTACACCAGGGGTGCCATGGCAGATACGCGCTTGGTGCCGAGAGCTCAACATCTCTATTCCTGAAGCAGACCTTGCCTATGCAATTACTCTCACTAAAAAGACGCTTCACTGCGTCACAGTCTTTGAGACATATATGAAAGGAGTGTTGAAGTGGTATAGAGTCCCAACTCGACTGGCGGCGATGTTCCCGTCCTCTACCAGAGAGTGCTGGAGACAGTGTAATGGCGAGGGCTCTGACATCCATGTCTGGTGGAGCTGTCCGAAGATCACCTCCCTATGGAATGAGGTTGAATTATTGCTCAGCTCCATGAATCTCGATGTCCACCTGACGCCTGGGATGGCCTTGCTCCATATTCTTCCGAGGTCTTTCTCCTTGAATACCAAGAAGTTCTTAATTTACGTCCTGGCAGCGACTAAACTGTGCATAGCTCGGGCTTGGAAACAAACAGAGCCTCCAAATCTAAATGAGATCTGTGATGTGATAAATCATTTTGCTACGATGGAGAGATATGTCGCCGGCGAAAATGGTACCTTGGACTCTTACTGGGAGACGTGGTCTGACTGGTTCGAACTCCGATGAGTGAGTCCCTTCAGTAGCGCGATCTACACCTGAAATAGGAGGTGAGAGTTCATACTCTCTCCTCCTCTGCTCCGTTCCTTTTCCTTCTTCCCCTTCCCCCCCCCCTTTTTTTCTTTTTTTTTTTCTTTTTCCTTTCTTTCTCTCTCTATCTCTCTTTCTCTTCCTCTACCTTCCTCTTTCTTCTTTGTATCTCTCCCTTTATTCCCTATCTGAGGGAGATGTGTATAATCCCTATTTATTCAGTTGTCTGACAAATTTGTACGTGGGCTCGGTTGGCTCACTTTCTATTCACCCCTCTTCTAGGGCCAAATAATGCCCGATACCTATCTTTTTTTTTTTTTTTTTTTTCTCTTTGTTTCAATATTGACTACTATGAGACTGCACACTTATGACACACCTACTCTACTATTTCTGATTATTCTAATATATGCAATGTATACTTTTGTAAACCAAACATACTGTTATACTATGTTATCTGTTATGTTCTGATGTAATGCTACTCTAATATTACTGTACAGTGCATTTCTATTCAATAAAGAAAAAAAAATATTTAAAAAAAAAAAAAAAATTGAAGGTGAATATGTATTCCTATTTGTTCAAATTACAATTATGTACTTTTGTGATCAGTCAATTAACTTTTGTTTGTAAAATATAATGCTCTACAGGAATACTGTTTCAAATGTAGATTAAAAACAAATCCATATTCTTTGTTCAGGTGTATCTCCGTTGTATCTCATGAACAGTGTTAGTGGCACTCAAAAAATTTATATCGATATATTATTATCAAAATATTTTTATTTTTTATTTTTTATTTTTTTTAGAGAGAACAAATGGACAGAGAGCGAAACTCTAGACCAATGGTATTTGACACAAGACAAACCCACTCCTGGGATCCTATTATCGAAAATTCAGAAGATACAGAAGAACTTGAAATTGCATCTTCATCACAAACAAATGTTGACGAAAACACAGAAGTTGATCCTCGTCTCACTAATATTGACTGGTGTATTTGTGGGAATTGTGTTCTAATGCCTACTTTTATAGAATCAGTGTGTTGTCATGAGGTTGAAAATATAGCCATTATGATTCCAGACGGAGAATCTTGTGTATGTGAGGATCCTTATGTTTCTGAAAATTTAAGAAACGTGAATTACCTTTTAGACTTATACTTGTATAATGCCAGTTTCAATCGAATGCATCTACCACGGCCAAGAGACCTCACTAAACGGTATGAAATATATATTATTTTTTTTTAATATATAGCTTTTAAAATGTCAAGCAAACATATGAAATAATGTGATATAATTCTGAACATAGTGCATAATTACATAACATTAGCTTAGCTTCAAATTTAAAAAGTGAATAGATAAATAAATATCACGCAAATAAAACACAACACCGCTCCAGGCAGTCCTGAGCCCGTCTGTTTTCTTCTCCTAAGCACATATGGTAACGCTATCTAATCACAGCAAGCACCGTTCGTGCTATTGAAATCAATGTAGTTTGCTCACGCTACTAGACCTGAGCGGGAGCAAGCTACATGGATTTTAATAGCGAGATTGTGCGCTAAGTACAGCCTGGAGCGGTGTTCTTTTTTCTTAATATCTACTGTACTATCCACTTTCAGAATATGTAGATAATGTAATGTTATTTAATTATGCAATCTGAAGAGAATTACATTACATAATTTCATATGATTACTGAGCCTTTAAACTTACAGTTAACATAGATATTACGCATTGAAAACACAACACCGCTCCAGGCTGTACTGAGCGCTTCTGTTTTCTTCTCCAAAAGCACATATGTTAATGCTGTTTAATTACAGCAAGCACAGATCTTGCTATTGAAATCAATGTAGTTTGCTCACGCTACTAGACCTGAGCGGGAGCAAGCTACATGGATTTTAATAGCGAGATTGTGCGCGCTGTGAATAGACAGCGTGCCCGTGATGTGTTTAGCAGAAGAAAACAGAGGCGCTCAGTACAGCCTGGAGCGGTGTTCTTTTTTCTTTGCCTAATATCTACTGCACTATCCACTTTCAGAATATGTAGATAATTTAATGTTATTTAATTATGCAATCTGAAGAGAATTACATTACATTATTTCATACGATTACTGAGCCTTTAGACTTACAGTAAACATAGCAAATAATGTGATATAAATCTGCACATAATACACAATTACAGAACATTATCATAGCTACAGGTTTCAAAAGTCAATATTTACATAGATATTACTCATTGAAATCACAACACCGCTCCAGGCTGTACTGAGCGCATCTGTTTTCTTCTTCGAAAGCACATATGGTAATGCTGTCTAATTACAGCAAGCACCGATCGTGCTATTGAAATCAATGTAGTTTGCTCACGCTACTAGACCTGAGCGTGAGCAGGCTACATGGATTTTAATAGCGAGATCGTGCACGCTGTGAATAGACAGCGTGCCAGTGATGTGTTTAGCAGAAGAAAACAGAGGCGCTCAGTACAGCCTGGAGCGGTGTTCTTTTTTCTTTGCCTAATATCTACTGCACTATCCACTTTCAGAATATGTAGATAATTTAATGTTATTTAATTATGCAATCTGAAGATAATTACATTACATTATTTCATACGATTACTGAGCCTTTAAACTTACAGTAAACATAGCAAATAATGTGATATAAATCTGCACATAATGCACAATTACAGAACATTATCTTAGCTACTCATTTCAAAAGTCAATAGTTACATAGATATTACGCATTGAAAACACAACACTGCTCCAGGCTGTACTGAGTGCGTCTGTTTTCTTCTCCCAAAGCACATAAGTTAATGCTGTCTAATTACAGCAAGCACCGATCGTGCTATTGAAATCAATGTAGTTTGCTCATACTACTAGACCTGAGCGGGAGAAAGCTAGATTGATTTTAATAGCGAGATTGTGCGCGCTGTGAATAGACAGCGTGCCTGTGATGTACTTAGCAGGAGAAAACAGACGCGCTTAGTAGCCTGGAGCGGTGTTCTCTTTTCTTTGCCTAATATCTATTTATCTATTCAATTTTGAAATTGGTAGCTAAGCTAATGTTATATAATTATCCACTATAATTATGCACTATGTATCACTACAAAATTATTATTTTTTTCTAAAATTCAAAATTTTCTTTCTAAAAAAATTTAATTTATATATTAAAAATAAATAATATAAGAAGAATATAGTTTTCATGTGATAAATCTAATTATTTTAAAATTTAATTATTTTTGATAGGCATTATCGCAAAATAGCCTACAGGGCATTCACCATCAAAGTTCATGGATATCTTGGACCAAGAAATCGAAAAGTGATTCCATCATGTGTTGTGTCTCAAATTAGACAACGTTTTCCTGCCCCTGAGCAAACTTATCTTGGTTTTATTAGTGTGGAAAATGAGGGTCCTGCTAGCGAAATGTTGTTGTATTAGTTATTTTTCTAATAATTTTATATTTTTATAGTTTTTCAAAAAAAAAAAATTATTTTAAATAAACATTTTAATTTTGAAAAAAATTGTGTATCAAAAATGTATAATATTCAGATATACAATTTTTAATTCAATATAACTTTATATTATTTTTCTGTTAATGTGTGTTCAATATTTTATTTTTATTAATCCAACTATGTTAATAAAAATAAAAAAAATACATTTTTTTTTACATATGATTAAAATCATATATAGAATTTTATTGATTCTATATTTTTTTTATTTTTTTTTAATTGTATTGTGCATTCAATAAATAAAATATTTTAATTTCAAATAATTTTAAATTTTTTAAAAAAAATTTTAATTTATATTGATATTTTATTTGAAAATAAAAATAAAAAATATTGATCATGGTGCATTTATCAATATTTTAAATTTTAAAAATTAAAATAATATTGTATTTGTTATATTTATTTTTTATTTTGTTAAAATACATTAATAAAGTTCTATTTGCATTCACCACAAATTGTCTTTTTAAAAAAAAAAAAATATAATTAATAAAATTTTATTTCCTACTAGTATTGTTTTTAAAAAATATAATGGACTGTAGCCATTACAGCTTTAAAAATTATTATTAAATGTGTTTTTATTTGATTTAGCCTTGTATGACAATTTGTTTTCAGTGTGTCTCTGCTATTTGTTTATTTTTTGAGTGTTTTCAAAGAGTTTGAATATTTTATGTTTAATCTGATAATGTAAATGTATGTGAATAGTATGAATTTTTATAAGTTGTATGAGATTATTTTTTGTGTCTGTGTGTTGGATATATATATGGTTTGTGTGTTGTTTTTCATGTCTGTGTTATATGAGAGAGAGTGTATTTTTATAATCTATTCTATGTATTGAATGAAATTGAGTATATGTTATGATAATGTGTCTATAGAATGCCACATTATGAATTGCCTATGTGTTGTGTGTTTATTATTTGATTTTATTTTGGTGGAGTTTTATTATATTTTATATTTGATGACATTGTGTTTTGTATGCCAGTCTGTATTAATTTTGTGCTGTGTGTTTTATTAAATAATATTGTGTGGGTTGAGTGTGTTCTGTATTTACATAACAGTGTGTTTTAAGTGTCTTATAGTATTAACAAAATTTATGGTCTTTAATTTTCTTATATGTTATATGATAATCTTTTTTTTTTAAGTTTAAGAACAATTTAAAACTAAAATAATTTAATTTTTATTTTTTAATAAATCTTTTAGATACACTCAATCCAATTCACAAGTAATTAAAAAAAATTAACGACTTACATATTTGTAATAAAAAAATTTTGAAAACAATATAGAAACATAATATTAAAAAAAAATCATTTTTTGGGAAATCGTGTTTTTAAATGTTCGATCAACATTTTTTTTCTGGACGTGGCGTGGAAGCAATGTTAGGCGGTAAGATTGCATTTCTTGAGATCCAAGAGTATTGTATTTCTCCAGACACCATTCTTACAACGTCTATCATCATTGATTCAATATGATCTTTTTCATAGGTTCATAAATAGGACGTATTTGCCATTTTTTTTTTATTTAGGGAAAAATGTCTTAAATTTCAGCTCTCCTAACATAGAAGAAGTTATTTTAGGATATTTTATTGTCTCCTGAACTCGATCTACATTGTTGTTGTGATCGAGAATGGCAAGTTTCATTTGCGCTTCCATAGCATCCATTTGAAAGTGTATGCGTTTGGGCCGGTATTTAAGAATAAGACTGTGAAACACTTCTAGATTTCCTGTATGACAAAATTTTGAGAGGTGTTTTATATCTTTATCTATTCGTGTATTACATACAATTTGTTCTAGTTCACGCATACAAATAGATTCTTTATTAAGCCATTTTCTTTTTCTTGTATCAGTTTCAGTCAATAAATCATGTTGACAATGATTAAAAAATTGTCCGTGCTCCCAAGAATGAATATTAGATGTATGCATCAATACTGATCTCCATATTTCTGTCATCATAACTTCGTTTCCTTTGGATAACATACTCGATGTCCATAGATGGTTTATAATTGCTTGAATCCACGGGTTAAGATCTGTGCAACTTTTTTTTTACTAACCACTATTAAGTTTTTCCTCAAACTTTTTCCATAATGCCAAATATCAAATTCATGGCAAATGTTGGGGTACTCCTCTCTCATAATTTTTTGAATAGAAATATGTCTGTCAGTGGCAACTATGACTATCAATAATCCATTGTTGATGATACTATTTAGGCATATTCGAAAAGCCTTAACTTCCATTCCAACTGAGGATGATGATTCTGTCACTTGAACTATTTTGAAATCGACAATTTTTTTTGTAGTTTCTTCAAGCATTGTATATGTACAAAATTTCGCACTAAATCCCGGACTATCACATTGTCCATCTCCTGATAATGTTATCGGCCTGTCTTTCAACAATGTCATAGTTTTTTCTTTATCGGTATTCCAATGTAAATCTATTTTTGGAAATAGATAATTTTTTTGAAATTTGTAGAAAGTTGGTTTTGAAATAAATTGAAGATACATAAATTTAAACATTTCCTCTATCTTATCAAAGTTATTACCACTGAACAATATTGAAGAACAAAGCATAATATTTCCAAGTGGCATTTTTCCGATAAGTGGCTGAGACTTCCAAATTGTAGAAGTATGTCCGGATAAACATTGACCAGAAACAATAAGCAAACTTCCTAGATTTTGTTTCTTTATTTTTATGATTGGAGAGTTACAAGACAATGTTGTTTGGCAAGTTGAAAGTTTAAGAAGTACGTTGAGACAACTCTCAAAAACAATATATTTTTTTCTTTGACTAGCTCTTCTTTTTCTTTTTCTTTCAAAAAAGAATATTCTTCGAAAGATTGTTCATTTACATCTGGAGAAAAATTTGGATCTAATATCATTGAATCCTTTTTTTTTTGGATAATATTACACTTTCATCTATTAAACTCTCTCTATCAAAAGAAGTATCCATATCTATTTCTCTGTTTAAACTTGAAGAAATTGGATGATGTATAGGCGATAAATTGGTAATAATTTTTGGTTGTTTGACAATAGACAATACTACATCTGGTGTTGATATAGTAAGCTCTGTTTGTTGATGTGTATTTATTGTTAACAATTCCGGTGTTATCTGTTTATTCATAACTGGAAATTGGACAATGATATCTTGACCAATATCACCCATTGTCCATGTGTATTTTTCTTTTGTAAGAACAAGATCTGTAGTTGATGTAGAGGCATTTTTCATCCCTAACATTTTCATTGTTTGAATTTTTACACTTACTGTAGAATGCAATTTTTCAAATTGTGTATTTTGATCCTTTTTCTCTAATTGAATAGTGTTTGTACTTTTTTCACTATAATTCTTATATATATGACTATCGCAAGTGTTACAAAATTTTCTTTTTTGACCACAGACAATTGTAGGCAGTTTCCTTTGAGTTTCCATTTCAATAATACGATGAAATGGTTTTCCATCTTGTAAGAAATTATTATTATTCTTTTTGGTGCTGGTTCTTTTATTATACTTGATGTAGAAGCATCATCTGATGATTCTTCTATCGGTAAAGATGAAGTATTAAACTGTTTTTTAAAAAAAAGTAGGAATAGCGTTGCTTTTAAGATATTTGCGAACACCGTGTTGAAAGTAATCCTCTTCCTGAAAGTGTAACGAACACATACGATACTTTTGATTAACGTTTGTTTCTATCACATGCTGAACCATTTCTTCTAGATCATCAACATATTGTCCAGTCTGTACCAACCATTTTCGAATCATATCTGCATTACGTGGGAATACATGTAAAGAAACACAATAATCCGACTTTCCCTTGCGTGTTGAGCTTGTGCAAGTGTTCACAATGCAATCCGACATTTCTGAGTAATCTATAAATAAAATTATCAAAGTTTTTAGATAATAATTAATAAAAAGGTTAAAATATATATGTTTTAAATTGATTACAAACATTTCAATTTTAATTTTATGTTATTGGTATATTATTTAAAATATTTTCATAACATAGTCTACCAATAGATTATGATTGTTACAATATCTTCAAGACTCAGTCACAGCCAATTTAAAAATAAAATATATATATATATATATATATATATATATATATATATATACACACACAAACGCAGTATATATGTATTTAAATTTAAAATTAATAAAATTCATGATATCAATCAACAAAATTATAAAATATACCCTGAGATTAATAAATCTTATGTAGAGTAAACGCCTATGGATTAATGGTATAAGCCTAAGTACAATGTGCATATAATTTAAACAAAAGTTGTCCATAAACCCTGAAAAACATGCATGCTCTCAATCCAAAAAAAAATGAATAGGCAAATGTAATTTGAAGAAAATTTTAATGTTACTGTACCATAATTTTTTTTTATTATAAAAATGAACAAAAAACATATAAACCATGATTGTTGAATGTCATTTACAGTAGGCTGTGCTGTCATATGAATCAAGGATAGTAAATTACTAACAAGTATATATGCAATGCAACATTACACTATCAATTATTATATATAAATATTTAACTATATGTATATATATTTATATATATATATATATCTATATATTTAAAATAGAAAAATAAAATATATAATAGATATATTTATATATATATATATATATATATATATATAGAGAGAGAGAGAGAGAGAGAGAGAGAGAGAGAGAGAGAGTGAAAAATTAGATAGATATATAAATAGATATAAATATAAAAAAATTGATATATACATATATTGATTAGTTATATAGAGTAGATACATAGACTATATACATAGAATAAATATATAGATTAGTTAGATAACATAGATAAATATAAAATTATACTATATAGAAATATATAAATATTAGCAAGATACTGTATATACATATATCGAAGGATAGATTTCAAGATATTGTATATATATATATTTATATATAGATTGAAATATAGATATTGATGGACTAATGAGAGAGATAGATTAATTAGATATATATAATCGATATATACATAAAAGAACAAAGACACCAAACCTAAGCGCTACATGAATCAGCTTACCCAAATGTATGTCACTGCTGTTAGTTGATCCTCGATCCTCAGCATGTAAGTTGTGATCTCTTCCCCGGCACAATGGAGAGTGGGTGGATGCAGGGAGACTTGAACTGCTGCAGCTGCTTAATCAGAGTGTCTGCAAACACTCCAGAGAAATGTAGAAATCCAAAAGAATTAAGGAATAGCGCAAAACAGTCCAAAGACACCTGCTCTTAAAAAGTGAATACATTTTAATATAATCCAAGATAAAAAGACATCGTAGTAGTACAAAAATATAGAGTTAAAAAGTAACTCGGTGTGTACAGAGACACCTGTCTGCAAACATGTTTCGTGCCTCAGCACTCGTTCACTGCATATGTACTACTATGATGTCTTTTTATCTTGGATTATATTAAAATTTATTCACTTTTTAAGAGCAGGTGTCTTTGGACTGTTTTGCGCTATTCCTTAATTCTTTTGGATTTATATATATATATATATATATATATATATATATATATATATATATATATAGTATAAAAATTAATTTATATATTCGATAGATATAGTAGATAGATATAGTATATTGATATAGTGGATAGATAGATAGATAGATAAAATAGTAAATTCTAGATATAAATTTATTTATATTGTATGTCGATATATACAATAGATAGTTATAGAATATTTATAGAAAAATGAGATAAAAAGATAGATATAGTAGATAGACAGATATAGTAGCTACATTTTAATGATAATTTATATTGTTAGATATATGTTAAAAGGATAGATAGATATATTTGAATTGATCGAGTACATTGATATTTAATAGAGATAAATATGTTCTAAAAATACATATATATTTATATTACTTAAATAGATAAAGTAGATAGACAGATATAATATATATATATATATATATATATATATATATATATATATATATATATATATATATATATATATATATATAGAATACATAGACTAGATATATTAAATATAAATATATAGTAAATATATAGAGAAGATAGATAATTAAAGTAGACAGAAAAGTAAATAGATATATAGATTTATATATAGATTAGGTAGATTTAAAGATAGAGGAGATAGATACATAATTAGATAGAGTAGAAAGACATATATATATATATATATATATATATATATATATATATATATATATATATATATATATCTGGATAGATATATAGATTGAAAGATAGATAGATAGATAGATAGATAGATAGATAGATAGATAGATAGATAGATAAATTGCATAGATAGATGATGGATAGATTAAAGGGATATTAAACCAAATTTTTTTTCTTTCAGAATTAAGACAGATATTTCAATTTTAAACAACATTCCAAGTTACTTCTATTATCTAATTTGCTTCATTCTTTAGATATCCTTTGCTAAAGAAATATCAATGCCCACGGACAAGCCAATCACAGGAGGCATCTATGTGCAGCCACCAATCAGCAGCAAGTTAGCCTATCTAGATATGCTTTTCAGGAAAGAATATCAAGAGAATGAAGGAAATTAGATAATAGAAGTAATAGAATTAGAAAGTTGTTTAAAATGGTATTCTCTATCTGAATCATGAAAGAAAAAAATTGAGTTTAATGTCCCTTTAATATATAGAGTTTATAGAAAGATAGAGTATATAGACAGATAGATAGCTATATATAGAGATAGAAAAGAATTTAAAAAAAATTAAAAAATCAATACATAAATATTTTAAAGTATGTATTATTTCATGGACATTCAACACCATAATTTTAGATTTTTATAAATGTAGATAATCCATTTGTTTGCAATTGCAAACTTTAGAAGAATAAACTCAATTCTAATATAATTTTTAACTCTGGTATTACCTGTTATCTAAACCTCTGCAAACTCCAACCTTATTTAAGTTCTTCTGACAGACTTGCAATTATAGACAATCAATGCTGACTCCAAGTAGCTTCAAGTTCCAGAGCTCAATATTATCTATGTAAAACACATGAGATAACGTCCTCTATTAGTGAAAAAATTACAAAATGTTTTCATATTAGAATAGGCATACTTTAAAGTATCAGAAATTAGCACATGAACCGACAATGTTTAGCTTTCAAATAAAAATAACAATAGAACACATGTAAATTTTAAATATAAAACAATTTAAAAGTTATTTATAATTAATTACATCCACTATTTAAATATTTAATTTTTTATTTTTTATTGACTTTAAAATTAAAAAATAGTATTATTGCTATAACTATTGAATATTTTATTGCCTGTATCCATATTTACCTTATAAAAATGCAATGGTTATAAGATAGATATATATATATATATATATATATATATATATATATATATATATATATATATATATATATATATATATATATATATATATATATATATATATATATAATTATATTTTTTTTGGACTAATAAATAAAATATATAAATAAAAATAAATATATTTTTTACTTTACACATGAAGAATTGAGCTTTGTGAACAACATATGACCCTGAAAAATACACTTTCATTAATAAATATTGGCAGTCAATTTTTGTAAAACATTTAGCATATTCATGAGTTTAAACAAAGATTACTATCTTTTCAAAATATTTAACAATATATTTTACAATATTAAAATTTAGAGACATGTTCCTTTAAGAAATAAGAATCAAATTCAATTAATTTTTTTCATTAACGTTAAAGATACTGTATTTATGATGATCAGGCAAATATAAACTACTGTATAATTTAATTATAATGTATAACTTCTTTGTATAAAAATATTTGATTACCATCATATATAGATATGCTCAGTAGATGCATATGCATTGTGTGCTTGTCGTAACATTGTACATTGATAATTATAAACAACGGATATGTGAATAATAAAGAATGTAGATAATAGAATTAGCTTGTCAACTTTAAAAAAAAAAATTCTCGATGTGAGTTCTAATTGTTAAAATTTATGTTATCTGTCCCTTTAAATCGTTATACATTTCCTTTTAATACTTCTTTATTGAACATATAAATAATTATTAAATATCTATATGATAAAAATATTACATTATCATTTATCAATAAAGATGACATTCATTTATAAGTATAATAACAAATACATTGTATCCCATATAAGTAATATCGTTATATATTTTATTGAATGAATAAAAACATCTTTTATGGCTTTCTATCACAATACATTTCAATCATACATACTTATTGACACTTTCATAAAAGCAGTTGTTAATTTTCTAATCAAAAAAGCACATCCGAATATGATCGCCGAAACTAAAGATTCACTATCAATAGCAGTCTTGTATTTAGCCGAGTGTTGCCGAAATTTTACATTGCGCATGCGCAGTGCTGATCGACGGGTAAAAAAACATAGGCTTGTGAACGAGCGTTAGTGGGAGGAACAGGGTTGTTTTAGACCGGCCCATGGGATTGACTTAGCGAAAAATAATAACTCCCATTGCTGCTGCGGATGGCTGGGCGGAGAATAAAGGCTTGATCAACGGTTAGAACAGCTAAGTAAAACATCTTATAACTTAATATATAACCAGTAATATTAGTATTCGTTTTGAAAAAGACATACTAAGAGTATATGTGCAATGGCTAGCACTATCGTTTACTGACACTTTAAGTACTGTTAGGATTTTTTTATTTTAATTGTAAATCAGTATTTTACTATTTTATGTAATTTGGGGTTAATTTAGTGGGTGTTAGGTTAGGGGGCTTAGTAATTAAATTAGTTATTTGCATTGTGGGTGTTTTGTAGATTAGGGGTTAATATTTTTATTAGGATTATTGCATTGTGTGGGCTTGGCGGATTTGGGGTTAATAATTTTATTAGGATTATTGCATTGTGGGGGTTGTCGGTTTAGGGGTTAATACTTTTATTATTAGTTCCGATGTGGGGGGAAGGTGGATATAGGGGTTTTTACATGTCAGGGATAATTTTTGGGAGGTGGGTTAGATTTTTATGGGAGATTTAACTTTTTTTTATTTTCTTAGGTGTCATAAGTCACTGGCGACTCCAGAAATTTGTATTTACACTCATTTATGGACATCGCTAGTTTATCCGACTTACGGCACTTTATGAACTGCTGGCACTGTATATGTGATACCCCGATGTGCGAGGTGAAATTACGGACAGCGTGGATTTCAGCAGTTCCGCTGCATATATGTACTTTCGCCCCATATGTGATACCGATTTGTGACGTGGTTCTATGTTAGCTTATGGGAGTAAAAATTGAGGGCGACAGGTGAAATATACGCGGCACATTTATATGTGGCTCCATATATGTGATACCAAAACCCCATAAAAACCAGCATCGCCCGTTTTTGCGGGTGACGCTGTATATGTAATTTTACCCCAGATGTACAATATTCTCTCTCTCCAGCAGCCATTCAGCCGCTATTTTAAATAAAGCAGCAATATTGTAGTTCTTTAAAGAAGTTGGGATAATTTATTTAAAGAATATCTGATTTTTCTTTTTCCCCAGAAAAAAGTTAATAGACCTTTACTGAATATTTGAACATCTTTTTTTTTTTTTTTTTTTTTTAGAAGAGGTAAATAACTTATATATAAAATTTTTAGGTAAAATAGAATGTTCACCAAAATGACTTTTCCCGATAGAGTCAATGAAAACTTCTTCCATGTCTCCAGTAGGTTCTTCACTTTTGTGAAAAGGGGATTGTAATTTTCTTCATACCACTCCGTTGGATTTTTATGGAGCCTTATACCTAAATAAAAGATTTTATTAACTTCCTTGAACAGGATATTTTTTAGACTGAATCTTTTGTTCTCTGGAGCCACATAAGTTCTGATTTGGCCATATTAACTCTATGACCTGTAAAGAAAATATATTTATCTAAATAGTCAATTAAAATAGGTATATTTTTTTGTATTTCTCAAAAAGACTATAACATCATCTGCATACAATAACATGTTTGTCTCAATTGTATTACAAATAATCCCATGTATAATTTGGTTTAATTTTATTACAAGAGGTTCAATGGCCAAGTTAAAGGGACAGTCAAGTCCAAAAAAAACTTTCATTTTTCATATAGGGAATGTAATTTTAAACAACTTTCCAATTTACTTTTATCAACAATTTTGCTGTGTTCTCTTGGTATTCTAGTTGAAAGCAAACCTAGGGAGGCACAGATGATAATTTCTAAGCCCTTGAAGGCTGCCTCTATTTTATTTACTTTTCACAGCAGGGGAGAGCAAGCTCATGTAGGCCATATAGATAGCATTGTGATCACGCCCGTGGCTAGTGGCAGACACTGCACTAATTGGCTAAAATGCAAGTCAATAGATAATAACTAAAAGTCATGTGATTAGGGCCGTTCAGAAGATGCTTAGATACAATTTAGTCACAGAAGTAACATTTGTATTAATATAACAGTTCTGGTTTTGCAAAACTGGGGAATGGGTAATAAAGGGATTATCTATCTTTTTAAACAACAAAAATTCTGGTGTTGACTGTCCCTTTAAATAATAAGGGGGACATTGGACAGCCCTGTCTTGTTCCTCTCCCCAGTTTAATTTCGGGAGTGAGCATTCCATTAACTAAGATCGTGGAAATAGTTCTGTCATATATGGCCTTAATTTAATTTATAAAGTATGGCCTTAGAATAATTTATAAAGTACCCTGAGAAATCAAAATTATATAATGTAAATAAATGATCCCATTGAACTGCATCAAAAGCTTTTTCAGCATCTTTTGTTATTAATGCCACATATTCTAAATATTCTTTATTTACTTGATCTTTATTATTCCAACAGTATTCTAAAATAGCACAAGTTCTTCTAATATTTAAAGTTGATGTTCTACCCTTCAAAAAATTATTTAATATAGTTTATTATCAGGTATTTTCAGACAGTAGGCAATATGTGGGAGTTAGCTGGGGCATTCAAGGGGAGTGTAGGTTAGACATTACGTAAGTGTAGGTGGTATTAGGGACTTAGCTGGGCATTCCAGGGTGTGTATTTTAGGCATGATATAGGTGTAGGCGGTCAGGGGGAGTTAGCTGGACAGTGCAGGGGGAGTGTAGGTTAGCTCTGACGTAGGTGTTGGTGGTCGCTGAGAGGTAGCTGAGCAAAGCAGGGGTATTGTAGCTTTGATTTGACGTAGGTATAGGTGTCAGGGTGAGTTAGCAAGGCTAGTGGGAGTAGGCTGCACTTTGATTCGTACATATCGTCACCAGTGCAATATATTAGAATCAGCGAAGTGCAGGTTGTGAGGAGGGTAGCAGCCATGTTTGTCATGCCAGCTTGGGCCCTACACAGTGCAGGCAGAGCTCTCACTGAAACTGAAATGCCCCCTTTTTTTAGAGAAGCTCGATAGACCGATGGACTCCGAGGCCAAGAGGCCAGAAAGGTAGTTTCTTGTTGCTCTGTCGATGTTTTAAACACTGGGGCCCCAGGATTCCTATCTGCTTTGCATTATCCAACGATTTTAATTATTTTTGATACCTTTTTGTTAGGTCACTTTTCAAAAAGCATATATCTCCTTATCGTTAAGGATCCTAAGAGATTCTTTAAGTTATGCCTCTTTGTCTAAAACCACAATCCACGCTCCCTTATCTGCAGGTCTAATCCCAACCTCAGAATTATGTTCGAGTTCTCTAATAATTTCGAACTGCTTTTTAGATAAATTATTTTTATTCTGTAAAGATTTGTCACAAACATTTTTTAGATCTCTAAACACTCATTTCTTAAAGGTCTCAATAGCTAGGCCTTAATAGTATATTGGGTAGAAGTTAGACTTATTACAGAACTATTTATGTTTTAAGTAATTATACTCTTTGCATACTCTAATATTATCAGATCAATTGGATCTCTTTCAGACCAGCATTTTCCAGTAAGGTCCTGCACAAATTTATCCATACTCATATGTGTTTTAAATTTATTTAGACCTTGAGGGGGGGGGGGCAAAGGATAAACCTAAGCTCAAAATATCTTTCTGTGAGTCAGAAAGAATCATTTTACTTAAATTAAAAATACCACTTTTCTGTGTTAGATCACTCTTTTGATTGTGTTTCTTACTTCTACCCTTTCCTCTCTTTCCACTGTGCCTCTTCTCATTTGGGCCACTATGTTTGCAGATAACTCTATTTTGTCTCTTTTCCTGCTTATCTGCCTTACCTTTAAAAAACAAGATGAAACAGAAGAGAGTGATTTCAAAATAGAGGGATAAGCTGGAAATTTCTCTGCTAGATTGTTAACCTCTACCAAATGTATTGTTTGTGAGGTCATACTGGGAACAAGTTTGTCTCTAAATTAATGGGTTGTGATTGTTCATTGCCCTTATGGCTTAAACCTATTATAAACAGGAATATTTATTTGTTTACCAGCCTCAACATACTTATAATTATGTTGGTTTCTATTAAACCTTCTAAAAGGAATTTCTCTATTGTAAGTAGAGGGTTCCTGCTTGCCCCTTTCTTCTCTGTATTCCCTTTGTGACATATTATATATTTCTTACATTTATACAGTAATTGTATTCATTCTGCTCTCCGTAATTTCTATACTGTATTGTATCAGTGGCATTTCTGCCATTATAGGATCTACATGGCACGTACATACTCTGATGAGTATTCCTTGTTCAGTCATTTCTATATCTATGTTTGTAAGGGAAGTATCTAGTCCTCTATTGAGGATTCTTTACATTCATATTATGAGAACAGACACTATTCAATGTCTTATTCTTGTTAGCATTTAATTAAATTTCACAATCTTTATTTAGTTTTTTTTTAATTTTCTTATTAAATATTTTTACTTTTAATTGATCTAATCTTTTAAAGACTTTAGCTTCTTTTAGTTTATAATCTTCATGTTCTTTGTACTTTTCTAAATCTGTCACTATAGCATTCATTTAATCATTTAATATTTTCAGTTTGTCTTTCTTCTCTTCAATAATTAATTTTATCATTGCTACAGAAGTATTGAATAGTATTTTCTGCAATTTTTCTTTGAATTCCAAATTTTCTGTATCAAAGTCACATACTTTAATTATTTTCAAACCTTTTGAAACAATGTTAAGTTCCAAACATATCTATAAAAAATTTATAGCGTATTTCTTTGAGACTTTGGAGCCGATTTATGAAAGTGCGAGCGGACATGATACGATGTAGGCTGTCGGCATTTATCATTCCACAAGCAGTTCTGGTGAACTGCTTGCGCAATGCTGCCCCCTGCAGATTTGCGGCCATTCAGAGCTTGATAATTCAGCCCCATAATCTTCAAAATCCCTAGAAATAGTAAATAAATCCTTCTTTCTCAATTCATTATTACTATTCACATTCATACTATTTACATTGGAAAAAAGTATCAACATTTTATATGTCTTTCTTGTTAAGCTAAGGGAATCTTCCATCATACAAAAAGAAAAACAATTTAAAACAAGTTTACCTATACCACAACCCCAAAACTTTTTTAAACTAAACTACAATGCTAAGTAAATTTATCTGGACTAACTCACATCCAAGAATTGCAAAACAAACATTACATCCTCTGTTATCCGTGAGTGGTTTAAGGGTAACAGACCTAAGGAACTACCATTTGGCTACTTTCTTACAACGTATTATTGAGTGGTGAAATCATGATGACAAAAGATGGGTCCAACTTGAACATGATTTATCCAATATTCCTCAATTGGGAAGCCATTGTTGGCTACCTCTTCCTAATCTATACTCTGTATCCACCACCTTCTCAATTGTCCAGGAAACTAAATTTGGTCTCATTTGCTTCAGAAGCATCAAGATATTTCTACCAATCCATCTCCAATTATCCTGCTTCTAGGCAATACTGTATACCCCCTGGGTCTTGAATTTGTCCCTCACAAAACTTAAAATATCCACTCTCTGATACCGGTGTATATGGTATAGACAAATCAAAACTTAAAGACAAAAGACAAGAACAGCAGGGAATAAACTTCTTTACACACTGGTTCCAATACCTACATTTACAAATTTACACAGAAAATCACTCCCTTCAAAATACTTTGTTGCTCAACCACAGGAGTTAGGTACTCCTCTTCTCTGTGTTACCCACAGCTTTTACAACCCTCAGAGATGCCCCTTCCTTCATATGGTAATGCCTGGCATAAAGAATTCCCCTACCACCTCTCACAACCTAAATAAAAAAAACCTTTAAACACACAGCTAAATCCTCTGTAGCCACTAGCATTCTTGAAACTAACCTTAAAGGGACATGAAACCCAACATTTTTTTTTTCTTATTTTTCATGATTCAAATAGAGCATGTGATTTCACACAACTTTCCAATGTGCTTCTTTTTAACAATTTGCTTTATTCTCTTGGTATCCTTTTTTTTGAAGAAGCAGCTATGCACTACTTAGAGTTATCTGAAGACATCTGGTGAACCAATGACAAAAGGCATTTTTGTGCAGCTACCAATCAGCAGCTAGATATGCTTTTCAACTAAGGATACCAAGAGAAAGAAGCAACTTAGATAATAGAAGCAAATTTGAAAAGTTGTTTAAATCACATTTTCTGTTTGAATTATGTAGGAACTAAGTTGGGTTTCATGCTCCTTTAAGCTATTATTGGCTAGATTACAAGTGAGACGCAAAGGTTTTTGTGCAAGCAATATTGTGTTTTTGCGATCCGTTTTAATTGTGCTTATATCACAAGTTGCGCTTATATTACGCTACAATTCTTACCGCGATCTTGGAGCTGTGATTATCTGTTTTACAAAACTAAAATGCTGCACAAAACACTTCAAAAATACATTACAAAGTAAAGTTACACCATCTAATAAAAATTATGTTAAAAAACATATTGCACAAAAAGTTATATAAGTGCTCAAAAATATGAGATCTCGGGTGTAAGAAAAAGAAAACTGCCAAAGTACTTTAACATAGAGATACATACAGATACATTGCTAAATATGTTTTTTATATATATATATATATATATATATATATATATATATATATATATACAGGTAGCCCTCAGTTTACGCCGGGGTTAGGTTCCAGAAGGAATGGTTGTAAATCGAAACCGTTGTAAATTGAAACCCAGTTTATAATGTAAGGTATCTTGATAAAGCCCCCAGAGGGTGAAACGCGTAGAATTTACTCCAGACCTTTGCACTACAACGGTACACAATTGTTCTGTGTGTGTAGCGCTCAACTCACCGCTCCCTATGCGATCACTGCAGGGGGTGGAGTAGTCAGTCCTCCAAACGGCTCAATGGAGAGTGGGTGTAATTTCAGTTTGTCCTGTTATGCAGCCCAAAAAGTAAGTCTGCCAACTTACAAAGCAAATGTAGAGATATCCAGTGTAAGGGCGCACCACAGAGACACTCAGTCCATCTTAAAAGTTACTATTCATTTATTTCGGCACAAGTGTAAAAACATATAATCAGGCATGCAAGCCTAGCAGGCTCACAGGTAAAAACATAACACAGGTGTGTCAGATAGTCAAGCAGACATGTTTCGTGAGCATGCTCACTTGTTCACTGCATGTTAGGCTAGTCTGACACACCTTTACTTATACCAAGATTTTAAAGACACAGTATGATTTAGAGTAATTTATATCATGGTATAATTATCTGTGGACCCTAAACAGTATACTAGAGATTATAAACACTATATATCAAACAGATGTAAATCAAACAAAAATGTAAACTTATCATTCATGATAGTTAAATACTTCTGTTAAATGTTTATAGAGAGGATGTTTATTGCTGTTTGCAATTATAAAATTTATGTATACCTCTCCCTCTGTATGAATTATTTTTGTTTTACCAATTATAACACATATCAAAAAAAGGGAAAATTAGTCCTACTTTAAACCTTTGGAATTTATTGACAATGTGAGGAATATATACATCCTGTAAGGGGATATTTTATAAAGGACTGTGATTACATGCAAAAGAAGAAATGCACTTATTAAGTGAATAAATCAAGGTCCCTCCTCATGTTTAAACCTAAGGGGTTACTTGTCTTAAGTGAAAAAATCCAATAGACCTCTCGTTTATTTAGTTTATCCTCCCTGTTGCCTCCTCTTCTCCAATAGGGTACATGATCAATTCCTTGTAAGGTTAAACTAGACATATCTGAATCATGAAGACTTTTAAAGTGTCTTGAAATTGGAGTGTCAGATTTCTCATCTTTCCCAGAACGTAAATGTTCTAAGAACCTGTCTTTGATAGGGCGCTTCGTTTTACCAACATACTGACAATTGCAAATTGTGCATGTCAAAAGATAAACCACATGTGTGGTGTTACAGTTGATAAAAAAATTTATCTTGTGATCATAATTTGTTGTACTAGAGTGAAAAGTATTACCCTCTAAGGCATGTTCACAGGTTGTGCAATCCTTTCTTCTGCATTTATAAAAGCCTTTCTTTCCTTGGAGCCAATTGGTGTTAGTTTTATTTTTGTTCATTATATCAGATGGTGATAAATAATTGGCTAGGTTTTTTCCTCTCCTAGGTATAAAGTTTATTCCCTGCTGAACTATCTCCTTCAGAATGGGATCTGTGTACAAAATGGGAACACTTTCCCTTATTATATCACAGATTTTGTAATAATCTGTACTGTAGGTGGTTATAAATTTAGGTGCAGTAGTCATGGCTTGCTTTTCTTTTTTATTATATCTGAGAAAATGTTCTCTAGGGATGTCTTTTATACTCTCTTTTGCTTCATCTAGAATATCATTAGTGTAGCCTCTTTGTCTTAATCTATTGGTGATTAAATTGCTGTTTTCCTCATATTGTTCTTCATTGCTACAATTTCTTCTAGCCCTAATGTACTCCCCCTTTGGGATGCCCTTAAGTACATGTTTTGGATGGCAAGACTTAAATGACAGCAGTGTGTTGCCTGCAGTGGGCTTTCTGTAAAGGCTGGTTTCAATCTTATTCTCTGTTATATTGGCAGAGATTTTCAAGTCTAGGAAATTAATGGTTTCTGCATTGTTCTCTCCTACAAGTTTGATTCCATCGTCATTATGATTCATGAACTCACAAAAGGAATCTGCTTCAGATTCACTTCCCTCAAATACAAAAAACAGGTCATCAATATACCTATAAAAGTGCTTTATTTTATTCCTGAATGGATTTCTTTCTCCAAAGACGTGGCGCAGCTCCCACCATCCCATGAAGAGGTTGGCATAGGAGGGGGCAAATTTTGCCCCCATAGCTGTACCACGCCTCTGGAGAAAGAATTCAGTGCCAAACATGAAAAAATTATGCGTAAGGAGATACTCTATAGCTCTTAAAATAAAAGTCTTAGTAGCTGAGTCATATTCACTGTATGTATCAAGAAAAAATTCTATTGCAACCATGCCTTTATTGTTTTGAATACAGGTGTAAAGAGAGGTGACATCCACCACTAAAAATCTGAAACTGGATTCCCATCTTACTTTGTCTAGTTTTGTCAAGATGGCAGTTGTGTCTTGTATATGAGTTAAGAGTCCTTTGACTAGGGGTTGCAAAAAGGTGTCTATCAGATCACTGAGGGGTTCATTAAGAGAACCAATCCCTGCGATGATGGGACGCCCTGGAGGACATACAGGATCCTTATGTATTTTGGGAAAATAATGGAAGATAGGGGCAACTGGATGAGAGGGTATAAGTGCATTTTTAGTAGCAGCATTTATTATATTGTTATGTTTTGCAAACAAAACAATACCCACCAATTCATGTTTGTATAACTTCGTGGGATTATTCTGTAGTTTGCTATATACCTCTTTGTCATCCAGTTGCCTCCTAGCCTCCATTATATAGTCTGTTTTGTTCAAAATAACGACATTTCCCCCTTTGTCAGATGGTCTAATGAGGATTGATTCATTGTCAGACAAACTTTTTAATGCATTTTTTTCACTGGCTGTTAAATTGGAGGAGTTATTTGATTTCTTTAAGTTTTTCTCACTAAGTATAGTGAGTTTTTCCTCAATTGTTTTTTGAAAAATGTCCAAAGCTTTTGGACGGGCATGTACAGGGTAAAAAGAGCTTTTCTTCTTTACATGATCACATCTGGCCTCTAATTCTTTAGAAATATCATTATTGGATGTATCACCTTCCCCCATTAATTCATTTAAATCATTGATAGTGCACAGTTCAGAAAAAGAAAACAAATTATCAGAGATTTCATTATTTGTTGTTTTTTTGGTCTCAGTTTTGTTAGACTCCTGCTCACTCATCCCATAAAAATGTTTCTGTAGAGTGAGCTTACGCACATATCGATTCACATCTAACACAGTTTCAAATAGGTTAAAGTGTGCGGAGGGAACAAAATTGAGACCTTTGGATAAGAGAGAAATTTGAGTTTCATTTAAAGGAACAGTAGACAAATTTATGACATTTAAATTCAGGTCTGTTTTTTCTGTCCTTGTGATCTTGTCACATATTTCGTGTGGAAGGACTTGCCCCTGTATCCCTGTTTGACCTGACCGGACTTCTTGGGCTTTATTATTGTTTTTCTTGTTGTTGCTTTTGCCTCTTCTTCCTCTATGCGTTTTTTTCTTGCTGTTCCTGCAATTGTACCTTCCCCGTTTTTTGACTTCTCACTAGTACCTTCTTCTGGCTCCATTTCCTGTAGTGAATGAAATACTGCTGTAGCACATTCTTCTGTATTCTCATTGTCTGATGAGTCTATCTCATATTCAGTGTCTGAGAATGTGACTGATTTTCCTTTTTGTTTGCCAGACCCCTTCTTGTTAGGATTCTGTCTGCCTAGTTTGTGTGACCTGAATTTATTCCTTGAATATTCCTCATATGACCATTTATATACTTGATTTAATTCGTAATCCTTTTTATCTCTTGACATTTTATTCGACTTAAAATGCCAAAGTTCCTGTCTGAAACTAATCATTGACTGTTCAAATTTTTTATCATATTCTTTGAATTCTTTTTCTTTTTGAAATTCTCTCAATTGTATTTGCACTTCTTTCATCTCTTGCAATAGATCCCTCCTTTGCTTTCTTTTGAAATCTATTAATAGGTCAATTAATGCAAAGGAGCAGGTGTCCAAAATGTTGTTCCATTGTTTAATGAAATCAACGTCATATGTAATGAATGATGGAAACTTTTTGATTCTCAATCCTCTTGGAATACGTTTGTCATTCTTGTATATCAAAAAGGTTTTAATGTCCAGATCTAATTTTATATCCTTTTTTGCGCAGAGAGTCAATTTCAAAGAATAACGTATCAATAGTGTGTGCAACTTCCTCATAAGTATCATTAGATTCCTCATTAAAGTCCCTTAGTACATAACATTCCATTTCTTCATTATCCATTTTAATATGCGTTATTAGAAGATATTTGTATACAGCTTAAAAAGTCCAATACCTGTGAGCCTAAGATTTCTAACAACGTAAGTGCCTATATTGCAATGTTAGCAATTAACAACCCACCTCGTCTTCAGCCGACTTTAAAACAATGCAGAGAGTATGTATCCCGGACCGGAACAGATATCAGCGTGCAGGTCTATCTTTCAGCCTGCATATCCGTCAACCAACAGAATAATGCTTACGAAAAACAGCTAGGAAAGAACAATATGCTGTAATCTCTTACCCGCCTTCACTTCTGTGGTAGTTCCTCTAGTTCCTTAGTCCGGACGGCAGCTTTCACACAGATAAGCAGAAATCAATCCAAAGGTACACAATTGTTCTGTGTGTGTAGCGCTCAACTCACCGCTCCCTATGCGATCACTGCAGGGGGTGGAGTAGTCAGTCCTCCAAACGGCTCAATGGAGAGTGGGTGTAATTTCAGTTTGTCCTGTTATGCAGCCCAAAAAGTAAGTCTGCCAACTTACAAAGCAAATGTAGAGATATCCAGTGTAAGGGCGCACCACAGAGACACTCAGTCCATCTTAAAAGTTACTATTCATTTATTTCGGCACAAGTGTAAAAACATATAATCAGGCATGCAAGCCTAGCAGGCTCACAGGTAAAAACATAACACAGGTGTGTCAGATAGTCAAGCAGACATGTTTCGTGAGCATGCTCACTTGTTCACTGCATGTTAGGCTAGTCTGACACACCTTTACTTATACCAAGATTTTAAAGACACAGTATGATTTAGAGTAATTTATATCATGGTATAATTATCTGTGGACCCTAAACAGTATACTAGAGATTATAAACACTATATATCAAACAGATGTAAATCAAACAAAAATGTAAACTTATCATTCATGATAGTTAAATACTTCTGTTAAATGTTTATAGAGAGGATGTTTATTGCTGTTTGCAATTATAAAATTTATGTATACCTCTCCCTCTGTATGAATTATTTTTGTTTTACCAATTATAACACATATCAAAAAAAGGGAAAATTAGTCCTACTTTAAACCTTTGGAATTTATTGACAATGTGAGGAATATATACATCCTGTAAGGGGATATTTTATAAAGGACTGTGATTACATGCAAAAGAAGAAATGCACTTATTAAGTGAATAAATCAAGGTCCCTCCTCATGTTTAAACCTAAGGGGTTACTTGTCTTAAGTGAAAAAATCCAATAGACCTCTCGTTTATTTAGTTTATCCTCCCTGTTGCCTCCTCTTCTCCAATAGGGTACATGATCAATTCCTTGTAAGGTTAAACTAGACATATCTGAATCATGAAGACTTTTAAAGTGTCTTGAAATTGGAGTGTCAGATTTCTCATCTTTCCCAGAACGTAAATGTTCTAAGAACCTGTCTTTGATAGGGCGCTTCGTTTTACCAACATACTGACAATTGCAAATTGTGCATGTCAAAAGATAAACCACATGTGTGGTGTTACAGTTGATAAAAAAATTTATCTTGTGATCATAATTTGTTGTACTAGAGTGAAAAGTATTACCCTCTAAGGCATGTTCACAGGTTGTGCAATCCTTTCTTCTGCATTTATAAAAGCCTTTCTTTCCTTGGAGCCAATTGGTGTTAGTTTTATTTTTGTTCATTATATCAGATGGTGATAAATAATTGGCTAGGTTTTTTCCTCTCCTAGGTATAAAGTTTATTCCCTGCTGAACTATCTCCTTCAGAATGGGATCTGTGTACAAAATGGGAACACTTTCCCTTATTATATCACAGATTTTGTAATAATCTGTACTGTAGGTGGTTATAAATTTAGGTGCAGTAGTCATGGCTTGCTTTTCTTTTTTATTATATCTGAGAAAATGTTCTCTAGGGATGTCTTTTATACTCTCTTTTGCTTCATCTAGAATATCATTAGTGTAGCCTCTTTGTCTTAATCTATTGGTGATTAAATTGCTGTTTTCCTCATATTGTTCTTCATTGCTACAATTTCTTCTAGCCCTAATGTACTCCCCCTTTGGGATGCCCTTAAGTACATGTTTTGGATGGCAAGACTTAAATGACAGCAGTGTGTTGCCTGCAGTGGGCTTTCTGTAAAGGCTGGTTTCAATCTTATTCTCTGTTATATTGGCAGAGATTTTCAAGTCTAGGAAATTAATGGTTTCTGCATTGTTCTCTCCTACAAGTTTGATTCCTTCGTCATTATGATTCATGAACTCACAAAAGGAATCTGCTTCAGATTCACTTCCCTCAAATACAAAAAACAGGTCATCAATATACCTATAAAAGTGCTTTATTTTATTCCTGAATGGATTTCTTTCTCCAAAGACGTGGCGCAGCTCCCACCATCCCATGAAGAGGTTGGCATAGGAGGGGGCAAATTTTGCCCCCATAGCTGTACCACGCCTCTGGAGAAAGAATTCAGTGCCAAACATGAAAAAATTATGCGTAAGGAGATACTCTATAGCTCTTAAAATAAAAGTCTTAGTAGCTGAGTCATATTCACTGTATGTATCAAGAAAAAATTCTATTGCAACCATGCCTTTATTGTTTTGAATACAGGTGTAAAGAGAGGTGACATCCACCACTAAAAATCTGAAACTGGATTCCCATCTTACTTTGTCTAGTTTTGTCAAGATGGCAGTTGTGTCTTGTATATGAGTTAAGAGTCCTTTGACTAGGGGTTGCAAAAAGGTGTCTATCAGATCACTGAGGGGTTCATTAAGAGAACCAATCCCTGCGATGATGGGACGCCCTGGAGGACATACAGGATCCTTATGTATTTTGGGAAAATAATGGAAGATAGGGGCAACTGGATGAGAGGGTATAAGTGCATCTTTAGTAGCAGCATTTATTATATTGTTATGTTTTGCAAACAAAACAATACCCACCAATTCATGTTTGTGAGCAGGAGTCTAACAAAACTGAGACCAAAAAAACAACAAATAATGAAATCTCTGATAATTTGTTTTCTTTTTCTGAACTGTGCACTATCAATGATTTAAATGAATTAATGGGGGAAGGTGATACATCCAATAATGATATTTCTAAAGAATTAGAGGCCAGATGTGATCATGTAAAGAAGAAAAGCTCTTTTTACCCTGTACATGCCCGTCCAAAAGCTTTGGACATTTTTCAAAAAACAATTGAGGAAAAACTCACTATACTTAGTGAGAAAAACTTAAAGAAATCAAATAACTCCTCCAATTTAACAGCCAGTGAAAAAAATGCATTAAAAAGTTTGTCTGACAATGAATCAATCCTCATTAGACCATCTGACAAAGGGCGAAATGTCGTTATTTTGAACAAAACAGACTATATAATGGAGGCTAGGAGGCAACTGGATGACAAAGAGGTATATAGCAAACTACAGAATAATCCCACGAAGTTATACAAACATGAATTGGTGGGTATTGTTTTGTTTGCAAAACATAACAATATAATAAATGCTGCTACTAAAAATGCACTTATACCCTCTCATCCAGTTGCCCCTATCTTCCATTATTTTCCCAAAATACATAAGGATCCTGTATGTCCTCCAGGGCGTCCCATCATCGCAGGGATTGGTTCTCTTAATGAACCCCTCAGTGATCTGATAGACACCTTTTTGCAACCCCTAGTCAAAGGACTCTTAACTCATATACAAGACACAACTGCCATCTTGACAAAACTAGACAAAGTAAGATGGGAATCCAGTTTCAGATTTTTAGTGGTGGATGTCACCTCTCTTTACACCTGTATTCAAAACAATAAAGGCATGGTTGCAATAGAATTTTTTCTTGATACATACAGTGAATATGACTCAGCTACTAAGACTTTTATTTTAAGAGCTATAGAGTATCTCCTTACGCATAATTTTTTCATGTTTGGCACTGAATTCTTTCTCCAGAGGCGTGGTACAGCTATGGGGGCAAAATTTGCCCCCTCCTATGCCAACCTCTTCATGGGATGGTGTGAGCTGCGCCACGTCTTTGGAGAAAGAAATCCATTCAGGAATAAAATAAAGCACTTTTATAGGTATATTGATGACCTGTTTTTTGTATTTGAGGGAAGTGAATCTGAAGCAGATTCCTTTTGTGAGTTCATGAATCATAATGACGATGGAATCAAACTTGTAGGAGAGAACAATGCAGAAACCATTAATTTCCTAGACTTGAAAATCTCTGCCAATATAACAGAGAATAAGATTGAAACCAGCCTTTACAGAAAGCCCACTGCAGGCAACACACTGCTGTCATTTAAGTCTTGCCATCCAAAACATGTACTTAAGGGCATCCCAAAGGGGGAGTACATTAGGGCTAGAAGAAATTGTAGCAATGAAGAACAATATGAGGAAAACAGCAATTTAATCACCAATAGATTAAGACAAAGAGGCTACACTAATGATATTCTAGATGAAGCAAAAGAGAGTATAAAAGACATCCCTAGAGAACATTTTCTCAGATATAATAAAAAAGAAAAGCAAG
Organism: Bombina bombina; assembly: GCF_027579735.1. Taxonomy (NCBI): domain Eukaryota; kingdom Metazoa; phylum Chordata; class Amphibia; order Anura; family Bombinatoridae; genus Bombina; species Bombina bombina. The sequence continues at coordinate 303,775,370 of NC_069504.1, read as the reverse complement.
CCATGACTACTGCACCTAAATTTATAACCACCTACAGTACAGATTATTACAAAATCTGTGATATAATAAGGGAAAGTGTTCCCATTTTGTACACAGATCCCATTCTGAAGGAGATAGTTCAGCAGGGAATAAACTTTATACCTAGGAGAGGAAAAAACCTAGCCAATTATTTATCACCATCTGATATAATGAACAAAAATAAAACTAACACCAATTGGCTCCAAGGAAAGAAAGGCTTTTATAAATGCAGAAGAAAGGATTGCACAACCTGTGAACATGCCTTAGAGGGTAATACTTTTCACTCTAGTACAACAAATTATGATCACAAGATAAATTTTTTTATCAACTGTAACACCACACATGTGGTTTATCTTTTGACATGCACAATTTGCAATTGTCAGTATGTTGGTAAAACGAAGCGCCCTATCAAAGACAGGTTCTTAGAACATTTACGTTCTGGGAAAGATGAGAAATCTGACACTCCAATTTCAAGACACTTTAAAAGTCTTCATGATTCAGATATGTCTAGTTTAACCTTACAAGGAATTGATCATGTACCCTATTGGAGAAGAGGAGGCAACAGGGAGGATAAACTAAATAAACGAGAGGTCTATTGGATTTTTTCACTTAAGACAAGTAACCCCTTAGGTTTAAACATGAGGAGGGACCTTGATTTATTCACTTAATAAGTGCATTTCTTCTTTTGCATGTAATCACAGTCCTTTATAAAATATCCCCTTACAGGATGTATATATTCCTCACATTGTCAATAAATTCCAAAGGTTTAAAGTAGGACTAATTTTCCCTTTTTTTGATATGTGTTATAATTGGTAAAACAAAAATAATTCATACAGAGGGAGAGGTATACATAAATTTTATAATTGCAAACAGCAATAAACATCCTCTCTATAAACATTTAACAGAAGTATTTAACTATCATGAATGATAAGTTTACATTTTTGTTTGATTTACATCTGTTTGATATATAGTGTTTATAATCTCTAGTATACTGTTTAGGGTCCACAGATAATTATACCATGATATAAATTACTCTAAATCATACTGTGTCTTTAAAATCTTGGTATAAGTAAAGGTGTGTCAGACTAGCCTAACATGCAGTGAACAAGTGAGCATGCTCACGAAACATGTCTGCTTGACTATCTGACACACCTGTGTTATGTTTTTACCTGTGAGCCTGCTAGGCTTGCATGCCTGATTATATGTTTTTACACTTGTGCCGAAATAAATGAATAGTAACTTTTAAGATGGACTGAGTGTCTCTGTGGTGCGCCCTTACACTGGATATCTCTACATTTGCTTTGTAAGTTGGCAGACTTACTTTTTGGGCTGCATAACAGGACAAACTGAAATTACACCCACTCTCCATTGAGCCGTTTGGAGGACTGACTACTCCACCCCCTGCAGTGATCGCATAGGGAGCGGTGAGTTGAGCGCTACACACACAGAACAATTGTGTACCTTTGGATTGATTTCTGCTTATCTGTGTGAAAGCTGCCGTCCGGACTAAGGAACTAGAGGAACTACCACAGAAGTGAAGGCGGGTAAGAGATTACAGCATATTGTTCTTTCCTAGCTGTTTTTCGTAAGCATTATTCTGTTGGTTGACGGATATGCAGGCTGAAAGATAGACCTGCACGCTGATATCTGTTCCGGTCCGGGATACATACTCTCTGCATTGTTTTAAAGTCGGCTGAAGACGAGGTGGGTTGTTAATTGCTAACATTGCAATATAGGCACTTACGTTGTTAGAAATCTTAGGCTCACAGGTATTGGACTTTTTAAGCTGTATACAAATATCTTCTAATAACGCATATTAAAATGGATAATGAAGAAATGGAATGTTATGTACTAAGGGACTTTAATGAGGAATCTAATGATACTTATGAGGAAGTTGCACACACTATTGATACGTTATTCTTTGAAATTGACTCTCTGCGCAAAAAGGATATAAAATTAGATCTGGACATTAAAACCTTTTTGATATACAAGAATGACAAACGTATTCCAAGAGGATTGAGAATCAAAAAGTTTCCATCATTCATTACATATGACGTTGATTTCATTAAACAATGGAACAACATTTTGGACACCTGCTCCTTTGCATTAATTGACCTATTAATAGATTTCAAAAGAAAGCAAAGGAGGGATCTATTGCAAGAGATGAAAGAAGTGCAAATACAATTGAGAGAATTTCAAAAAGAAAAAGAATTCAAAGAATATGATAAAAAATTTGAACAGTCAATGATTAGTTTCAGACAGGAACTTTGGCATTTTAAGTCGAATAAAATGTCAAGAGATAAAAAGGATTACGAATTAAATCAAGTATATAAATGGTCATATGAGGAATATTCAAGGAATAAATTCAGGTCACACAAACTAGGCAGACAGAATCCTAACAAGAAGGGGTCTGGCAAACAAAAAGGAAAATCAGTCACATTCTCAGACACTGAATATGAGATAGACTCATCAGACAATGAGAATACAGAAGAATGTGCTACAGCAGTATTTCATTCACTACAGGAAATGGAGCCAGAAGAAGGTACTAGTGAGAAGTCAAAAAACGGGGAAGGTACAATTGCAGGAACAGCAAGAAAAAAACGCATAGAGGAAGAAGAGGCAAAAGCAACAACAAGAAAAACAATAATAAAGCCCAAGAAGTCCGGTCAGGTCAAACAGGGATACAGGGGCAAGTCCTTCCACACGAAATATGTGACAAGATCACAAGGACAGAAAAAACAGACCTGAATTTAAATGTCATAAATTTGTCTACTGTTCCTTTAAATGAAACTCAAATTTCTCTCTTATCCAAAGGTCTCAATTTTGTTCCCTCCGCACACTTTAACCTATTTGAAACTGTGTTAGATGTGAATCGATATGTGCGTAAGCTCACTCTACAGAAACATTTTTATGGGATGAGTGAGCAGGAGTCTAACAAAACTGAGACCAAAAAAACAACAAATAATGAAATCTCTGATAATTTGTTTTCTTTTTCTGAACTGTGCACTATCAATGATTTAAATGAATTAATGGGGGAAGGTGATACATCCAATAATGATATTTCTAAAGAATTAGAGGCCAGATGTGATCATGTAAAGAAGAAAAGCTCTTTTTACCCTGTACATGCCCGTCCAAAAGCTTTGGACATTTTTCAAAAAACAATTGAGGAAAAACTCACTATACTTAGTGAGAAAAACTTAAAGAAATCAAATAACTCCTCCAATTTAACAGCCAGTGAAAAAAATGCATTAAAAAGTTTGTCTGACAATGAATCAATCCTCATTAGACCATCTGACAAAGGGGGAAATGTCGTTATTTTGAACAAAACAGACTATATAATGGAGGCTAGGAGGCAACTGGATGACAAAGAGGTATATAGCAAACTACAGAATAATCCCACGAAGTTATACAAACATGAATTGGTGGGTATTGTTTTGTTTGCAAAACATAACAATATAATAAATGCTGCTACTAAAGATGCACTTATACCCTCTCATCCAGTTGCCCCTATCTTCCATTATTTTCCCAAAATACATAAGGATCCTGTATGTCCTCCAGGGCGTCCCATCATCGCAGGGATTGGTTCTCTTAATGAACCCCTCAGTGATCTGATAGACACCTTTTTGCAACCCCTAGTCAAAGGACTCTTAACTCATATACAAGACACAACTGCCATCTTGACAAAACTAGACAAAGTAAGATGGGAATCCAGTTTCAGATTTTTAGTGGTGGATGTCACCTCTCTTTACACCTGTATTCAAAACAATAAAGGCATGGTTGCAATAGAATTTTTTCTTGATACATACAGTGAATATGACTCAGCTACTAAGACTTTTATTTTAAGAGCTATAGAGTATCTCCTTACGCATAATTTTTTCATGTTTGGCACTGAATTCTTTCTCCAGAGGCGTGGTACAGCTATGGGGGCAAAATTTGCCCCCTCCTATGCCAACCTCTTCATGGGATGGTGGGAGCTGCGCCACGTCTTTGGAGAAAGAAATCCATTCAGGAATAAAATAAAGCACTTTTATAGGTATATTGATGACCTGTTTTTTGTATTTGAGGGAAGTGAATCTGAAGCAGATTCCTTTTGTGAGTTCATGAATCATAATGACGATGGAATCAAACTTGTAGGAGAGAACAATGCAGAAACCATTAATTTCCTAGACTTGAAAATCTCTGCCAATATAACAGAGAATAAGATTGAAACCAGCCTTTACAGAAAGCCCACTGCAGGCAACACACTGCTGTCATTTAAGTCTTGCCATCCAAAACATGTACTTAAGGGCATCCCAAAGGGGGAGTACATTAGGGCTAGAAGAAATTGTAGCAATGAAGAACAATATGAGGAAAACAGCAATTTAATCACCAATAGATTAAGACAAAGAGGCTACACTAATGATATTCTAGATGAAGCAAAAGAGAGTATAAAAGACATCCCTAGAGAACATTTTCTCAGATATAATAAAAAAGAAAAGCAAGCCATGACTACTGCACCTAAATTTATAACCACCTACAGTACAGATTATTACAAAATCTGTGATATAATAAGGGAAAGTGTTCCCATTTTGTACACAGATCCCATTCTGAAGGAGATAGTTCAGCAGGGAATAAACTTTATACCTAGGAGAGGAAAAAACCTAGCCAATTATTTATCACCATCTGATATAATGAACAAAAATAAAACTAACACCAATTGGCTCCAAGGAAAGAAAGGCTTTTATAAATGCAGAAGAAAGGATTGCACAACCTGTGAACATGCCTTAGAGGGTAATACTTTTCACTCTAGTACAACAAATTATGATCACAAGATAAATTTTTTTATCAACTGTAACACCACACATGTGGTTTATCTTTTGACATGCACAATTTGCAATTGTCAGTATGTTGGTAAAACGAAGCGCCCTATCAAAGACAGGTTCTTAGAACATTTACGTTCTGGGAAAGATGAGAAATCTGACACTCCAATTTCAAGACACTTTAAAAGTCTTCATGATTCAGATATGTCTAGTTTAACCTTACAAGGAATTGATCATGTACCCTATTGGAGAAGAGGAGGCAACAGGGAGGATAAACTAAATAAACGAGAGGTCTATTGGATTTTTTCACTTAAGACAAGTAACCCCTTAGGTTTAAACATGAGGAGGGACCTTGATTTATTCACTTAATAAGTGCATTTCTTCTTTTGCATGTAATCACAGTCCTTTATAAAATATCCCCTTACAGGATGTATATATTCCTCACATTGTCAATAAATTCCAAAGGTTTAAAGTAGGACTAATTTTCCCTTTTTTTGATATGTGTTATAATTGGTAAAACAAAAATAATTCATACAGAGGGAGAGGTATACATAAATTTTATAATTGCAAACAGCAATAAACATCCTCTCTATAAACATTTAACAGAAGTATTTAACTATCATGAATGATAAGTTTACATTTTTGTTTGATTTACATCTGTTTGATATATAGTGTTTATAATCTCTAGTATACTGTTTAGGGTCCACAGATAATTATACCATGATATAAATTACTCTAAATCATACTGTGTCTTTAAAATCTTGGTATAAGTAAAGGTGTGTCAGACTAGCCTAACATGCAGTGAACAAGTGAGCATGCTCACGAAACATGTCTGCTTGACTATCTGACACACCTGTGTTATGTTTTTACCTGTGAGCCTGCTAGGCTTGCATGCCTGATTATATGTTTTTACACTTGTGCCGAAATAAATGAATAGTAACTTTTAAGATGGACTGAGTGTCTCTGTGGTGCGCCCTTACACTGGATATCTTTGCACTACAACGATTTTAACTCCTACAAGCTGCGATCCAGCCCCTCAAGTGGACTCTTTAATTTCTATGATTTAGGAGCAAAAGCCATAAGGAGGACCAAGGATCTGATCAGCTACGAATTGGAAAATACTACTTCACTACTAGAACAGCGGATTTCCAATATTGTGCTTATATGTGCCGAAGCAGAATCCTAACAGCAGCACTATAAACATCTTGTTAAAGGTCATTTATACCATCACAAGCTAACATCCAGCGTGCACCATCACAGCCTATTAAAAGAGAGGTGTGACTTCCAACAACCAATAACATCGGAGGCTTGTTGTTTTTGTAATAAGCCGCGAAGGAGCACAACACAGAAGGACGCTCAAAGAAGCGGTACATCAGTCCAGAAGTTTTTCCGATTTTCAACGGACACTTGTAAGGTACCTTACGGTTTGCCCAATAACTGTTATATTCACAAAGTGGCTATATTGATCAATTTTTATACTTTTAATACCCAATTTTTTGTAAGGCCAATTGACCAAAAGAATTACTTATAGGGAGACGTCCCTATGTTTTATTTATTTGAGATTACATTTTTATGAATTTTATGCCATAAGTTTATGTCGCAAGTCTTTCTAGTTTATTAAACAAGTCAATTTTTATCTATAATATCTATCATCTTTATTTACGGACACCAAACATATCACCAGTAAATACAGACTTATCAATTACTATCCATCTATATTTTAAGGACACCATTTAGTATCGCGAACACTATTTATAAACACAAACTTATCCCTTAACCCAATTTATTTTGTAAAGGACACTATTTACGGACATCGTCTATATTGTCTGTATACACAGACTCACTTATTTCTTATATGTTTTCCAAAGGAAAACGTTTTGAACACTAGATACCCCGTCTACATACACGGACTCAAATATTAAATTCACTGTCACAGATAACCTTTTTACACTTAGATAAGTCACACTCTGTTATGGTAGCATAAATTCTAGCTTATTTTATAAGCGCCAGTGGTAATCTTTATTTGTAAAATCTGCTCAATAGCTCAGGTCTGGTTAAACTGATTAAATTCAGCTTGCTTGGCTTGCATATCTTTGCTGCAACACAAGCGGACAGCTCCACCTACTGGCTTTTTTAATCAATGCACTGCTTCTCAATGCTTTTCAATAGCAGTCACATGACTGAAAAAAAGGTTGTTATTCTGAAACGGTGCAAATTGAACCGTTGTAAATCGAGGGCCACCTGTATATATATATATATATATATATATATATATATATATATATATATATATATATATATATATATATATATACAGTATATATATATATATATATATATATATATATAACTGTATTTACTGTAAATATTATACATTCCAATGTTCTAAGTATTTTAAAATAGATATTGACTAAATATATCTGTATATATCTATACCTATATATAATCATAAATATATATATAGGTATAAATATATATTTGTTTAAAAAAACATCAGAAATATGTAGAAATTAATAAATAGAACATATTCCGTTATGTTAAGAAGATTGGAATATGAAATATTCATATTTTCATGTTGGGTTAGCACAATTGCGAAAATGCAATCGTGTTTGAGTGAGAGTGGAGTAGTTTTTTTTCAACTTTTTCGTCTCCATTGTCTTCTATGGGGGAATATGTAAACGTGCATGCAATATTCGATGTTCAGATTTAGGGTTACCACTTGCGCAAAATAAGTTGTTTTTTTAACTTATATGAGCGCAACCCGACTAGCGCAAAAAGCTTAACTCTAGCAGAATTTTCACAATCGCGAAAATGCAATATACTGCTGCACGTAATCTAGCCCTATATGTTTTAAATAGGGAGTCAGATATAAACTACATATTTCCCGGTGCAACAAATAGATGTTGGAGAGGATATGGAGAACAGGGTCTTTGTTTCATAAATGGTGGTCATGTCCAATTATTCAACCATTTTGGAGAGTTATTATAAAACACATTAATATTGTACTACAAAGCAATATCTCATGTGAATTCTCGATTACTAACCTACGACCCAAAGTCAATTGTAAACTTAACTTATTTTTCATAATGGCTTAAAAGGCTAAACAAGACTCTGGAAACAGTCTATACCACCTACATTAGACAACTGGAAAAAGCAAGTACAACACATGTTACTACTAGAGAGATATAGATATTTAACTCAGATAAATTAGAAATACATTAATAAGTTCTAGAGATATTGCAATCCATTGATCTCCCCTATTAGGTCAGTCCACACTTTTATTGCAAAAGTTGTTTCAGATTTTCAATAACCTGTTACTAATTTCTTAGCATAGGTTTTGCTTTTTTACTCCTTGGGTGTGACTATATTTCCCTACCAATATATTTTATTAAAGGGACACTGTACCCAAATTTTTTCTTTTGTGATTCAGATTGAGCATGAAATTTTAAGCAACTTTCTAATTTACTCCTATTATCAAATTTTCTTCATTCTCTTGGTATCTTTATTTGAAATGCAAGAATATAAGTTTAGATGCCGGCCCATTTTTGGTGAACAACCTGGGTTGTCCATGCTGATGGGTGGATAAATTAATCCACCAATAAAAAAGTGCTGTCCAGAGTACTGAAACCAAAAAAAAGCTTAGATGCCTTCTTTTTCAAATAATGATAGCAAGAGAACGAAGAAATATTGATAATAGGAGTAAATTAGAAAGTTGCTTAAAATTGCATGCTCTTTCTGAATTACAAAAGAAAAAAAATTGGGTTCAGTGTCCCTTTAAGTGTTATTGCACTATATTTGTTTTGAATTTTGAGCTTGTTTTGATCATTATGATAATAATAATTATCTAACCCATGCTTTGAACAGACTAATTGCACCAATCTTAAAATGGCACTGCCACCAACATGGTACTTGCCAAAAAAAGTGACACCTCAAAAGAATGTCATATTCATTTTCTATACTTTATAACAGCATTTTTGTTTGTAATATCCTCAACAACTTACATTAGCATTGCATCTCCTCTGTATACTTTTTGTATATGATTATTTGACTTCTGTATCTGCATTTTGGTATTTTAATAAAGTTTAAAATTTAAATAAGTCAATAAAACAGCTCCATGTGAAAACAAATCATGAGGAAAATGAGTGATATTGTATAAATTAATAACAGACAAAATAAGCATTTATACTATTATTGTAAAACTAATTAATACATTTTTATAGTTTAAAAAAGACCTTGGGGTAGATTTAATAAGCAGCGTATTCTGTTTTCTACCCGCGAAGTTTCCGGCCCACCGGAAACTTAAGTTAAGAAGCAGCAGTCATAAGACTGATGCTCCTAAACTCGTTTGCCACTTTTTAGATGATATTATCCCTCATAGCTGTCAGTAACACATAGAAGTGATATTATACCTCATAGCTGTGAATAACACATAGCAGTGATATTATCCCTCATAGCTGTCACTAACACATAGAAGTGATATTATCCCTCATAGCTGTGAGTAACACATAGCAGTGATATTATCCCTCATAGCTGTCACTAACACATAGTACTGTAGTGATATTATCCCTCATAGCTGGCAGTAACACATAGCAGTAATATTATCCCTCATAGCTGTCAGTAACACATAGCAGTGATATTATCCCTCATAGCTGTCAGTAACACATAGCAGTGATATTATCCCTCATAACTGTCACTAAGAAATAGTAGTGATATTATCCCTCATAGCTGTCAGTAACACATAGCAGTGATATTATCCCTCATAGCTGTCACTAAGAAATAATAGTGATATTATCCCTCATAGCTGTCAGTAACACATAGCAGTGATATTATCCCTCATAGCTGTCACTAAGAAATAGTAGTGATATTATCCCTCATAGCTGTCAGTAACACATAGCAGTGATATTACCCCTCATAGCTGTCAGTAACACATAGCAGTGATATTATCCCTCATAGCTGTAAGTAACAAAGCAGTGATATTAACATAAATATGTAGCCTGCAAACCGGTGGCTGTTGAGAGGGATTCCAATGCCAGATATTTCATACACATAGCCTAACTAAACAATATAATATTTCATTTAGTCTACCCTTATGTAACAAACACTCAAATATCTTGACTTGCACAAAGAGTGCTAAACAGAATTGAAAAGATAGGCTGCCTTGAAAGGCACATGGAGAGACATTCACTGGCTGGCAGGGGGTAAGGCAAGTACACTGTGCCTTTAAGTTGACATTGACACATACACAATTCATTTCATAGACTTCCCATCTGCTTCATGTTTTTTTCCCAGTTAAAATGGTCCCTGCCGACTATTACAAATAGCCCACAGATCTGTAATTTCCCACATGCACCAAGATTGTCAGTCAATACACAGCAATATAATCAGTGAACTTCCTCTTCAAGTTACTGCTTATTTTGCTGTTTATTGGTTGACATTCTCGCCACATTCAGGAATATAGTAATAGGCTGCATAACAAATTTATTGTGGCACTGATATGACTTGTAATAGGACCATTTACAATAGTGAAGGAAAAAGTGAAGAAGTGTGTGGCCAGTCCACAGATAAAAAAAATAAATAAGTTAGCATGTGACTGTGAAAGGTGTCTCAGGTGAGGGAGAGGAAAGAGATTATAATGAGAAGCAGATGGGGATAAAAGGTATCTCTGACTCTGATGCTTGCTTACCTCCGGCTCCGGGTGGCTCCTTCTCTCGCCTAACTCAGTCCTCTTGCTCCTTCAGCTGCCTTCACCACACATGGCCAAAAATGCTACACTGCTACTGCTGCAGTGCCGCCAACTGCGCAGTTAAAATTGTGTGTGCACGGCCGGCGCATGGGCGGGTGGAGCTGGTCAGGAGGCAGAGCCACAGCAGGATTTATTGGGTAAATCAATAATATGTGGACGAGACTCCGGAATCATCCGGACTCGGTCCACATATTTCAGGTGCAGGGCTGTTCTGTCTGACAGCTAGTCCCGGAGTTCCAGTGCCATGACAGACTAGAAGTTGAACTTATTGTGAGAGGGGAAGTGATTGTCACAGCACTAGTAGGTAGTTAACTTAACGGCGGCGGCTCCTTCCTTCTCCAAGTCTCCAGCCACGCCCACGCTGATAAACTGATCATATGAAATAAATAAATAACTCAACACACAGCCATTAATGTCTAAACCGTTGACAACAAGAGTACACCCCTAAGTGGCAATGTCCAAATTGGGCTCAATTAGCCATTTTCCCTCCCCCGGTGCCTATGTTACTCGTTATTGTTACAAGATCTCAGGTGTGAATGGGGAGCAGGTGTGTTAAATTTGGTGTTATCGCTCTCACACTCTCTCATACTGGTCACTGGAAGTTCAACGTGGCAGCTCATGGGAAAGAACTCTCTGAGGATCTTAAAAAAGAATTGTTGTCTACATAAAGGTGGCCTAGGCTATAAGAAGATTGCCAAAACCCTGAAACTGAGCTGCAGCACGGTGGGCAAGACCATACAGCGGTTTCACAGGACAGGTTCCACTTAGAACAGGCCTCACCATGGTCGACCAAAGAAGTTGAGTGCACGTGCTCGGCATCATATCCAGAGGTTGTCTTTGAGAAATAGATGTATGAGTGCTGCCAGCATTACTGCAGAGGTTGAAGGGGTGGGGGGGGTCAGCCTGTCAGTGCTCAGACCATATGCTGCACACTGCATCAAGTTGGGCTGTCATCCCAGAAGGAAGCCTCTTCTAAAGATGATGCACAAGAAAGCCTGCAAACAGTTTGCTGAAGACAAGCAGACTAAGAAATAAGAAAGAGTGATGGAACTACTAGAGGGTAAATAGCGGGGAAGGGCTTATGATAGTACTTAATTGGCCTTATAAAGTGTAATAAGAGCCCACAGGTGCTGTGTATAAGCGAACACTTAATTAATTACAACTATAGATTAGTATATTATGACAATATGGAAAATTTAATCAAAAATAGGTTAAAATTCAACTTTTTTAGATACGCTTAAAAATGGGTACTTAAAATCATGTGTAGATATAAGGTTGGTTTGTAAAGAAAGCTCAAAGAGCTATTCACCTGGTGGACACGTTGTATTATCTAAGGATTGTGCTGGGACTAAGGAGACCTTCTAAAGTTGCTACCTATCCGGTCACTGTTAATATCAAGGATAATGCTTAGATATGTAAGGTCTGTCAGGTGATGAATTACTATCCCACATGTAACCACTAATATAAATTAGATTCTTATAGGTAACTATAAATCACAGCCAATCAGTTCTATTATGCTAATAATAGGGTTTATTATTGTGTATCAGTTATAATAATTCCCATGTTAGTATCTGCATATAAAGCAAGTTCGTATTCCTCTACATGAGTTACTTTATGTTGCAAAGTCTCCGAAGGCAAAGAATTATATTGCATATATGTTGCAAAACCTATGTGGGTTTGTAATACGGTTGTGTATATATTAGCAAGCTACAGAGGACAAAATTATTTTAAATGACTTGCTATATGTTACAAAGCCTCAGTTAATTGTACAAGCATTTGGTACACAGCCACAGGAGATAATGAAATATATTGCGTTTGTATTACTTAACCTTAGGAGGCAATGTTGTTATACTAATTGCAAGAGGAATCCTTACAGCTTGGTAAAAAGTCCCTTGCTATAACTGCTTTAAATGTTACATTTCTTTAATTTGCTCGCTATAATAGCGAGCATACAATGTAATTAGGGTTATGTAAAGATTCCCTTAATATGGTTGCTCTGAGTGGTTAGTTGAGTGGTTAGTTATCGTACTGTAGTGGCAAACGCCCACTGTTATAAGGGCTATGTAAGAAATCCCTTAATATAGTTGCTTTGAGTAACTGATTGCTCTAGTTGTTGCACTAGTTTAAGGGCTATATAACAATCTAGCATCCGATAAGACAAAGTGCAATTAATATACCAAGCTTTTAGATCAATTTAAAATTATAAATTAATAAATAATAAAGGAAACTTTATATACTTATGTGCACTGTTTACAATTGAAAGGATCCAAAAAAAACTTTTTATACTTGCATCGTTCCTGAATTATGCCGTTGTAATGCTTAGCCCTTTAACTACAATTGCGTGTGGATATAGAAATTTATGTAGCATTACTTTCACACTGCAATGTAGAAAATTGAACCTCCGCAACGAAAGCTGAAATATGTATTCATAGTCACAAGAGATAATAGTATGGTAATAGGTAGTAGTAATACATTGATACTATATGAACAGAACCTGTGAAACTAAAAGTTTCTGTCTGTTAGTTATATTTTGTGTACAACCTGACCTTACAAAATCTGAGTATACACACGTGTCAGCTCAGATATCATTGATTACCAAACTTATACTACATTTAGAGCTTTAAAATTGAAGGGTCCCATGTGCCCTTTCCCCTAACATGTTTCGCCGGCAACTCCGGCTTTTTCAAATGTGGGACAAGCAGACTAAGAACATGGATTACTGGAACTATGTCCTGTGGTCCGATGAGACCAAGATAAATTTATTTGGTTCAGATTGTGTCAAGCATGTGTGACGGCAACCAGGTGAGGAGTACAAAGACAAGTGTGTCTTGCCTACAGTCAAGCATGGTGGTGGGCACAGTGCTGCCATCACTGGGGAGCTACAGTTCATTGAGGGAAGCATGAATGCCAACATGGGCAGAGACTGGGCCACAGGGCAGTATTCCAACATGATAACGACTCCGAACACACCTTCAAGAAGACCACTGCCTTGCTAAAGAAGCTGAGGGTAAAGGTGATGGACTGGACAAGCATGTATCCAGACCTAAACCCTTTTGAGCATCTGTGGGGCATTCTTAAATGGAAGGTGGGGAAACGCAAGGTCTCTAACATCCACCAGCTCCATGATGTCACTCAAGTGGCAATCTGTGAAGCTCTGGTAAACTCCATGCCCAAGAGGTTTAAGGCAGTTCTGGAAAATAATGGTGGCCACACAAAATATTGACACTTTGGGCCCAATTTGGACATTTTCACTTAGGGGTGTACTCACTTTTGTTGCCAATGGTTTAGACATTATTGGCTGTGTGTTGAGTTATTTTGAGGGGACAGAAAATGTACACTGTTATACAGGCTTTACACTCACTTCTTTACATTGTAGCAAAGAGTCAGTGTCATTTCTTCAGTGTTGTCACATGAAAATATATAATAAAATATTTACAAAAATGTGAGGGGTGTACTCAATTTTGTGAGATACTGTACATATATATATATATATATATATATATATATATATATATATATATATATATATATATATATATATATATATACATACACCTTTATATATTCATTAGATATTAAGGTGTAAATTTATGTTAAGAAAACCATTGTGATATATATATCTCAATATTTAAAAATAAAAGAACATTTTATTCTATGTGAAGAACATTGGAATGTAAAATATTCATAACTACCTTCGGTTTTAGTGCAGCTGGTCTAGGTGTGTCGGGTTAGCGTGCGAGCAATAAGAGTTAGGTTTTTTTTTTAACAGTGGACTCCATTGAAATCTATAGGGAGAAGAAGTTAGCGTGGTCGTGATATTCAAAACCATGACGTAAGCCACCGGTTTCACTTGCATGTTAACTTTTTGCTTCCAACTTGTAAAAAGATAACCTGTCCTCACTAAAAGTTTACTTTGAGCGCAGTTAGCACATGAGCGAAAAAACCCGCTAGCACGCCACTTGTAATCTGGTCCTAAACCTATCGCTCTTGAAAAAAAGATTTAGACCAAAACAGTGTTTTGGGCTGAAGTGTTGGTTAGAAATTTTCATATGGGAAAGGATTCATTTATATATATTAATAAGTAAAAACTGACTGACGCTGATAAAGAATAATAAGCATTTTAATTATATTATAGAATGCCTAAGAAATCATTGCTGCACTGTACTACAATTACTACAATTATAATAATATCTAAAGGAAACAGATTCAGAGAAAAGCCTGTGTTCTCTAACAGACCCTCACAAATTCATATAATGCAAGCGTCACACAATAAATACACATCAGCAACTTCTGACTATACAGCAAGTATATAAATACCCTGAAAGTTTGCAAAATTAAAAATCAATCCATACTGATCTAAAAATACTAAGATAAGCATTATAGCATTTATACTAGTATTATCTGGTTATATTATAAAATATATTAATGATTAGTGATGTCGCGAATAGTTCGCCGGCGAATAGTTCCCGGCGAACATAGCTTGTTCACGTTCGTCACAGCGGGCGAACATATGCGATGTTCGATCCGCCCCCTATTCGTCATCATTGAGTAAAACTTTGACCCTGTACCTCACAGTCAGCAGACACATTCCAGCCAATCAGCAGCAGACCCTCCCTCCCAGACCCTCCTACCTCCTGGACAGCATCCATTTTAGATTCATTTGGAAGCTGCATTCTTAGTGAGAGGAGGGACAGTGTAGCTGCTGCTGATTTAATAGGGAAATCGATAGCTAAGCTAGTGTATTCAGTGTCCCAAAAAGCCCTTTTTAGGGCTAGAACATCAGTCTGCTTTTTTTTTTTCCTGTGTAATCTAATTGCAGTTGCCTGCCTGCCAGCGTGTGTGTCAGGCTCACAGCGTATACTGTGCCCACTTGCCCAGTGCCACCACTCATATCTGGTGTAACAGTAGTGTACATTTAAAAAAAAAAAAACACTTTTTTGACTGTGAAATAATAGCAGTCAGTTTCCTCCAGTGTCACATCAGTGTCACACCAGTGCAACTCATATCTGGTGTAACAGTAGTATACATTAACCCCTTAATGACCACAGCACTTTTCCATTTTCTGTCCGTTTGGGACCAGGGCTATTTTTACATTTCTGCAGTGTTTGTGTTTAGCTGTAATTTTCCTCTTACTCGTTTACTGTACCCACACATATTATATACCGTTTTTCTCGCCATTAAATGGACTTTCTAAAGATACCATTATTTTCATCATATCCTATAATTTACTATTAAAAAATTATAAAATATGAGGAAAAAATGGAAAAAAACACACTTTTTCTAACTTTGATCCCCAAAATTTGTTACTCATCTACAACCACCAAAAACACCCATGCTAAATAGTTTCTAAATTTTGTCCTGAGTTTAGAAATACCCAATGTTTACATGTTCTTTGCTTTTTTATAGAGCCATAAATACAAGTAGCACGTTGCTATTTCCAAACCATTTTTTTTTTTTTAAATTAGCGCTAGTTACATTGGAACACTGATATCTGTCAGGAATCCCTGAATAGCCATTGACATGTATATATTTATTTTTAGAAGACAGCCCAAAGTATTGATCTAGGCCCATTTTGGTATATTTCATGCCACCATTTCACCACCAAATGCGATCAAAAAAAAAAATTGTTCACTTTTTTCACAAATTTTTTCACAAACTTTAGGTTTCTCACTGAAATTATTTACAAATAGCTTGTGCAATTATGGCATAAATGGTTGTACATTTTTCTCTGGGATCCCCTTTGTTCAGAAATAGCAGACATATATGGCTTTGACGTTGCTTTTTGATAATTAGAAGGCCGCTAAATGCCACTGCGCACCACACGTGTATTATGTCCAGCAGTGAAGGGGTTAATTAGGGAGCATGTAGGGAGCTTTTTGGGGTAATTTTAGCTTTAGTGTAGTGTAGTAGACAACCCAAAGTATTGATCTAGGCCCATCTTGTTATATTTCATGCCACCATTTCACCGCCAAATGCGATAAAAAAAAAAAAAAACGTTACATTTTTCCAAATTTTAGGTTTCTCACTGAAATCATTTACAAACATTTTGTGCAATTATGGCACAAATGGTTGTAAATGCTTCTCTGGGATCCCCTTTTTTCAGAAATAGCAGACATATATGGCTTTGGCATTGCTTTTTGGTAATTAGAAGGCCGCTAAATGCCGCTGCGCACCACACGTGTATTATGCTCAGCAGTGCAGGGGTTAATTAGGGAGCTTGTAGGGAGCTTGTAGGGTTAATTTTAGCTGTAGTGTAGTGTAGTAGACAACCCCAAGTATTGATCTAGGCCCATTTGGTATATTTCATGCCACCATTTCACCACCAAATGCGATCAAATTAAAAAAAATAGTCAACTTTTTCACAAACTTTAGGTTTCTCACTGAAATTATTTACAAACAGCTTGTGCAATTATGGCACAAATGGTTGTAAATGCTTCTCTGGGATCCTCTTTGTTCAGAAATAGCAGACATATATGGTTTTGGCGTTACTTTTTGTTAGTTAGAAGGCCACTAAATGCAACTGCGCACAACACATGAATTATACCCAGCAGTGAAGGGGTTAATTAGGTAGCTTGTAGGGAGCTTGCAGGGTTAATTTTAGCTTTAGTGTAGAGATCAGCTTCCCACCTGACACATCAGACCCCCTGATCCCTCCCAAAGAGCTCTCTTCCCTCCCCCACCCCACAATTGTCCCCGCCATCTTAAGTACTGGCAGAAAGTCTGCCAGTACTAAAATAAAAGGTATCTTTTTTATATATATATTTTTTTAGCATATTTACATATGCTGTTGTGTAGGATCCCCCCTTAGCCCCCAACCTCCCTGATCCCCCCCAAAACAGCTTCCTAACCCTCCCCCTCTGCCTTATTGGGGGCCATATTGGGTACTGGCAGCTGTCTGCCAGTACCCAGTTTGAAAATAAAATGGGTTTTTTTTATTTTTATTTCATTTTTCTGTAGTGTAGCTTCCCCCCCACAAGACCAATCCCCCACCCGCTCCCAGATCACTTAGATTTCCAAGTACTAAATATTTTGCACCTCTTTCTCCCACTTATAAAAACATTTTTTTCTGTAGTGTAGCGGTTCCCACAAGCTCCCTCCCCGTGCACGCGCCCGCCCGCCTCCTCCCATGCACGCACGCTCGTCTGTCACTGTGAAGCGGGCGTAACCCTTACACTACCTGATCGATACAACATCATACCTGATGTTTTAAAGCACGTTATTCCAAACTATTTAAGAATGTTAGGTGATTTATGCCCTTTATGGCTTAAAACCAGACTCTGCATCAACTATGTAATTTTCCATGGGAGTTTTGCCATGGATCACCCTCCGGCATGCCCAGGGATAGGCACGAGCCAAGGCTGTGGCGGACATTTTCTAAAGTAAAGACCTTTAGTGAAGGACACCAAGGTACATTTACAATTAAAACTAATATTTTATAGTGCTGAATTTTATTATACTGATGTAGATACCACTGATTCTATAACCAGCCCTTGTCTGGCTATACACATGTGCCAGTGTCACTTCTGTGTCTTTGTATAGAGCTGGGTGTTATTATATAGATGCAGAAGATACACATCCAGTATTTCACACTTTATTTATTCCATAACTTATCATCCAATATTGCTAGCAGTCTCTTGACAAGCCACTAATTTTATTCTCACTAAATATTTTCCCTTTCCTATTATTTAATCAGAAAGAAAATATATACTAAGGTTATGATTCACAACCTTACTATATCTTTTCTTTCTATTTAAATACTACTTATAATAAACCTCAGGTGCTGGTTAAAGTGATTTACCTTTGTATATAAAGCTCCAGGGACACAGTGGCAGCTTGCTTCTTGAATCTTCCTCTACCTCTCTGTCTCACTCAGAGTCATTTGCTGGTACTAAGCGGCATCATGTGGGAGTGCCCACAACCCTACAAAACGTGGCGCTGCGTGTGTTAAGGAGGAGTCAGGACCAGTATTTATCTGTCTTACTCCTCCCTCCCCACAGCAAAATTGGCGGCGGACACTGCAAGGGCCAGTCACGGACACCAGTGTCCGTGTACGGACACCTTGCCTATCCCTGGGCATGCCACAGTCCAGGTGTTAGTCCCCTTGAAACAACTTTTCCATCACTATTGTGGCCAGAAAGAGTCCCTGTGGGTTTTAAAATTCGCCTGCCTATTGAAGTCTATCAGTTCCCAAGTGACAGACAGCACACACCTGATGCTCGTGGTAGAGGGCCACTGCACACACCTCTCTGTAATATGTAGACAACTGATTTCCACAGCACCAAAAAATGATAGGAAAATTGTTAAATAAACTTAGCCTTTATTGTTCCATTTCAGCACTTGGCACACAGCAGCAAAAAAAGCGACGTTTCGGGCTGTTAACCCTTACTCATGCTTATTCAGAACACCTGTTAGCTGCTCCTTAAATACCATATGACATTAACCCTTAATACACCAAATAACATTGTGTTAACTAAACAACTACAAAATATCGCCACCTAGTGGTCAAAACTCATTATTCCTATAAAAATTGTTAAATACATAGTTAAAAACAATCTGTTGTTAGTAGTTACAATTTCCAGATATATATCTTATACATTCATCATATGATAATATTATTATCTTTGCTACAGTTTACTTATTTACAGTGAATACAATATTGTGTTGTATTACAAACTGAGAAAAATATCTTTTATTTCAAATTTTTAAATTCAAATTTTTACTCACAAGAATACTGTCATTTCTATTTCTCTATTGATCCCTTTGGGAACTAAAGCATCTAACTTGTGTATCCAGAAGGATTCTTTCCTCTTTAGCTGAGTTTCCCTATTCCCACCCCTTCTATGGGGTTCAACACTATCAATGACTTGCCACCTCAATTGTGAGATATTATGACCAGCTTCAATAAAGTGACAGGCTACCGGGGCTTTCATGTCCCCACATCTTATATTTGATCTGTGCTGACTGAGGCGATCACGTATTTTTCTAACAGTCTCGCCCAAGTAGATTTTGGAGCATGGACACTTAATAAGATAAATTACATGTGTAGACTCACATGTATAAAATTTGTTGATGTTAAACTTCTTACCTGTTTGGGGGTGTACAAACTCTCTACCCTTTATGACCGAATGGCAACTGGCACAGTTTAAACAGGGATAGGTGCCACATGATTTAGATGATATGTATGTCTGTTTTTTCACCTTGGCCCCAATGTCATTCTTTACCACTAGATCTTTAATATTGGGCACTCTCCTATATGCCATTAGTGGATAGTTTTGAAATTCAGTAATATCTGTATTACAATTTTTTATAATGTGCCAATGTTTTTTAAGGTATTGGGCAATTTCAGCACTATAAGGATTGTATTGTGTTACACACACTATTCTATCCTGTTTATTCCTAATTTTGTGCCTATTTTCACTGACACTATTGGCTTTTTGTTTCTCTCTTTCCACTAAGCTAGAAGGATAACCCCTTTGTACAAATCTCTCAGTCATCTCTCTAAGTCTTATCTCTTTCACATGGCTGTCACTTACTATTTTATGAACTCTGAGCATCTGGCTTTTAGGTAGGGAATTTTTCAAAGACTCATGATGGAAGCTATCATATTTAAGTAGGGAATTTCTATCTATACTCTTCCTGTACATATCAATTTTTAAATTACCAGTCATGACATCCTTGTGCACTTCAGTATTCAAGAATACAATATTTGTCTCGCTAAAATTAAGTGTAAATTTCAGTCCCTGCATTGCACTATTCAACTGATCTACAAAAGCCAAAAGGGAACCAATGTCACCCCACCACACGCCAAACACGTCATCTATGAAGCGCCACCAGGCTGCCCCATACTTTAAGAATAAAGCATTTTCATAGACAAATTTGTCTTCAAAACAACTCATGAACATGTTGGCGTATGATGGGGCAACATTGGACCCCATGGCTGTCCCCTTCAACTGCAAGTACCATGTTTCACCAAATAAAAAATAATTGCAATACAATACCACTCTAAGCAGATCTTCAATAAATTTCAATTGTATGTAGCTATATTTATTGGTTTTAGTCATAGTGGTCATAACAGCTCCAATTCCACTTTCATGCTTGATGGATGTGTATAAGCTACAAACATCAAGTGAAAAAAGTATATACTTTGTGTCATTTAGCGGCAAATCTTTAAGCTTCAAAATGAAGTCACTAGTGTCTTTAATGTAAGAAGTTGCTTTCATAACTTCAGGCTGTAAGATTTTATCAAGATATACCGCTATATGACTAAATACAGATTGTATACCAGCAACTATTGGACGACCAGGTGGTCTATGGGGGTCTTTATGTACCTTTGGTACTGTGTATATAATTGGGTTTTTTGGCCACTCAATGTATAGATATTTAGCCAATTTTTTATCTATAACACCCTTAGTAAGAGCCTTGTCAATTATACCCTTAATTTCTTTTTGTATATTAATGAGTGGGTTACAAGGGAGAACCAAATATGTATCTTTATCTTTCAATTGATTAGTGAGTTCACTAATGTAGTAGTCCTTGTCTAGGACAACTATGGCTCCTCCCTTGTCTGCCCCCCTCACCACTATATCTTTTTTGCATAAAGTAGAAATAGCTCCACTCTGAGCTTTGGTAACATTATGTTTAAACTTCCATGATTTCTTTTTGATCTTACATTCTAAGTGTTTCAAATCATTTTTCACCAATTGCATGTATGTTTCAATGCTATTATTATAACCTGGTGGAGTAAAACTGCTTTTATGATATAGTCCAGTTGCTTTAAGAGTCAGTGTATCTTTGTCCAGATTCTCAATAGCATTAACTGCTTTAGACTTGTTATTAAAAAAGGACTTAAGTCTCAATGTCCTAAAGAATCTGTACAAATCCTTTTCCAACTCAAAAAAGTCCACATCTTTAGCTGGGCAAAATGACAAACCCTTATTTAGTAACTGGTACTCACTGTCCGTTAAACTGGAGGTGGAGATGTTAATTATTGATGATTCCTCATTCACTTCTTCTGTTTCTTTGCCCTCCTTGGACGACTGAATTGCCCCTTGCCTCCGTTTGTGTTTCCGGCCTCCTCTGTGCACTGTTTGGTGTTTGTTTCGTCGCTGGATTCTAAAAAACTTGATCCGGTAGAGCTGTCTGTTCCACTCGAGCTCCTCTGATCATGTCTGGCTTGGCTCTGTGATGTGTAGTTGCGGCCGGTTCTCATTTTCTGTGAGGTATCCCTCCGCCGCCAGGATCGATTCTCACCCCTCCAACGATAGACGTTTCCTTGGGCATAATCCTGTTCATCACGCTGAAACTTCTGTCGTTTGCCATCTTGTAAGTCCTTCTTCAAAGCAGTAATTTTGTCATCTATATCTTTAATTTTTTTGCTGTATTCTTCTGTAGATAGAACTTGTCTGAGCTCCTCCTGTTTCGCTTCCACTATGACCTGTTGTCTGTCAATTTCTTTCTGTAGTGTCTCTACTGTTAGTACAATTAGGTCATAGGAGCATTTGTTCAGTATAGCTTCAAAATTTTGACAATATTCGATGTTATCCTTTAGTAATGTAGGTCGGGTACTCATGCGTAACCCTCTGGGGATTCTTTTAACTCTATAGTATTCTGCAAGAGTTATGCTGTGCAGTTCCCAAATCATATTTCTCTTTTTCAATTTTTCATATTCTTGACTGGTAACTTCCACTGGTGCATCCTTGAGGAAATCCCTAGATCCTCTCACAAGGGTAGTGATACGAGCAGCATCCATCTCTGTATAAGTAAACATTGAAGTGCCATCCGTTTTAGTGCTTGTTTCCATTTTGTTAATTGTTTAGTTCCTAGTGGTGTTTGCAGGTCTGTCTTGCAGTAAAATATGTCAAACAGTTCCCAAGTGACAGACAGCACACACCTGATGCTCGTGGTAGAGGGCCACTGCACACACCTCTCTGTAATATGTAGACAACTGATTTCCACAGCACCAAAAAATGATAGGAAAATTGTTAAATAAACTTAGCCTTTATTGTTCCATTTCAGCACTTGGCACACAGCAGCAAAAAAAGCGACGTTTCGGGCTGTTAACCCTTACTCATGCTTATTCAGAACACCTGTTAGCTGCTCCTTAAATACCATATGAACAGACAGCTCTACCGGATCAAGTTTTTTAGAATCCAGCGATGAAACAAACACCAAACAGGGCACAGAGGAGGCCGGAAACACAAACGGAGGCAAGGGGCAATTCAGTCGTCCAAGGAGGGCAAAGAAACAGAAGAAGTGAATGAGGAATCATCAATAATTAACATCTCCACCTCCAGTTTAACGGACAGTGAGTACCAGTTACTAAATAAGGGTTTGTCATTTTGCCCAGCTAAAGATGTGGACTTTTTGGAGTTGGAAAAGGATTTGTACAGATTCTTTAGGACATTGAGACTTAAGTCCTTTTTTAATAACAAGTCTAAAGCAGTTAATGCTATTGAGAATCTGGACAAAGATACACTGACTCTTAAAGCAACTGGACTATATCATAAAAGCAGTTTTACTCCACCAGGTTATAATAATAGCATTGAAACATACATGCAATTGGTGAAAAATGATTTGAAACACTTAGAATGTAAGATCAAAAAGAAATCATGGAAGTTTAAACATAATGTTACCAAAGCTCAGAGTGGAGCTATTTCTACTTTATGCAAAAAAGATATAGTGGTGAGGGGGGCAGACAAGGGAGGAGCCATAGTTGTCCTAGACAAGGACTACTACATTAGTGAACTCACTAATCAATTGAAAGATAAAGATACATATTTGGTTCTCCCTTGTAACCCACTCATTAATATACAAAAAGAAATTAAGGGTATAATTGACAAGGCTCTTACTAAGGGTGTTATAGATAAAAAAATTGGCTAAATATCTATACATTGAGTGGCCAAAAAACCCAATTATATACACAGTACCAAAGGTACATAAAGACCCCCATAGACCACCTGGTCGTCCAATAGTTGCTGGTATACAATCTGTATTTAGTCATATAGCGGTATATCTTGATAAAATCTTACAGCCTGAAGTTATGAAAGCAACTTCTTACATTAAAGACACTAGTGACTTCATTTTGAAGCTTAAAGATTTGCCGCTAAATGACACAAAGTATATACTTTTTTCACTTGATGTTTGTAGCTTATACACATCCATCAAGCATGAAAGTGGAATTGGAGCTGTTATGACCACTATGACTAAAACCAATAAATATAGCTACATACAATTGAAATTTATTGAAGATCTGCTTAGAGTGGTATTGTATTGCAATTATTTTTTATTTGGTGAAACATGGTACTTGCAGTTGAAGGGGACAGCCATGGGGTCCAATGTTGCCCCATCATACGCCAACATGTTCATGAGTTGTTTTGAAGACAAATTTGTCTATGAAAATGCTTTATTCTTAAAGTATGGGGCAGCCTGATTTGTACAAAGGGGTTATCCTTCTAGCTTAGTGGAAAGAGAGAAACAAAAAGCCAATAGTGTCAGTGAAAATAGGCACAAAATTAGGAATAAACAGGATAGAATAGTGTGTGTAACACAATACAATCCTTATAGTGCTGAAATTGCCCAATACCTTAAAAAACATTGGCATATTATAAAAAATTGTAATACAGATATTACTGAATTTCAAAACTATCCACTAATGGCATATAGGAGAGTGCCCAATATTAAAGATCTAGTGGTAAAGAATGACATTGGGGCCAAGGTGAAAAAACAGACATACATATCATCTAAATCATGTGGCACCTATCCCTGTTTAAACTGTGCCAGTTGCCATTCGGTCATAAAGGGTAGAGAGTTTGTACACCCCCAAACAGGTAAGAAGTTTAACATCAACAAATTTTATACATGTGAGTCTACACATGTAATTTATCTTATTAAGTGTCCATGCTCCAAAATCTACTTGGGCGAGACTGTTAGAAAAATACGTGATCGCCTCAGTCAGCACAGATCAAATATAAGATGTGGGGACATGAAAGCCCCGGTAGCCTGTCACTTTATTGAAGCTGGTCATAATATCTCACAATTGAGGTGGCAAGTCATTGATAGTGTTGAACCCCATAGAAGGGGTGGGAATAGGGAAACTCAGCTAAAGAGGAAAGAATCCTTCTGGATACACAAGTTAGATGCTTTAGTTCCCAAAGGGATCAATAGAGAAATAGATATGACAGTATTCTTGTGAGTAAAAATTTGAATTTAAAAATTTGAAATAAAAGATATTTTTCTCAGTTTGTAATACAACACAATATTGTATTCACTGTAAATAAGTAAACTGTAGCAAAGATAATAATATTATCATATGATGAATGTATAAGATATATATCTGGAAATTGTAACTACTAACAGCAGATTGTTTTTAACTATGTATTTAACAATTTTTATAGGAATAATGAGTTTTGACCACTAGGTGGCGATATTTTGTAGTTGTTTAGTTAACACAATGTTATTTGGTGTATTAAGGGTTAATGTCATATGGTATTTAAGGAGCAGCTAACAGGTGTTCTGAATAAGCATGAGTAAGGGTTAACAGCCCGAAACGTCGCTTTTTTGCTGCTGTGTGCCAAGTGCTGAAATGGAACAATAAAGGCTAAGTTTATTTAACAATTTTCCTATCATTTTTTGGTGCTGTGGAAATCAGTTGTCTACATATTACAGAGAGGTGTGTGCAGTGGCCCTCTACCACGAGCATCAGGTGTGTGCTGTCTGTCACTTGGGAACTGTTTGACATATTTTACTGCAAGACAGACCTGCAAACACCACTAGGAACTAAACAATTAACAAAATGGAAACAAGCACTAAAACGGATGGCACTTCAATGTTTACTTATACAGAGATGGATGCTGCTCGTATCACTACCCTTGTGAGAGGATCTAGGGATTTCCTCAAGGATGCACCAGTGGAAGTTACCAGTCAAGAATATGAAAAATTGAAAAAGAGAAATATGATTTGGGAACTGCACAGCATAACTCTTGCAGAATACTATAGAGTTAAAAGAATCCCCAGAGGGTTACGCATGAGTACCCGACCTACATTACTAAAGGATAACATCGAATATTGTCAAAAATTTGAAGCTATACTGAACAAATGCTCCTATGACCTAATTGTACTAACAGTAGAGACACTACAGAAAGAAATTGACAGACAACAGGTCATAGTGGAAGCGAAACAGGAGGAGCTCAGACAAGTTCTATCTACAGAAGAATACAGCAAAAAAATTAAAGATATAGATGACAAAATTACTGCTTTGAAGAAGGACTTACAAGATGGCAAACGACAGAAGTTTCAGCGTGATGAACAGGATTATGCCCAAGGAAACGTCTATCGTTGGAGGGGTGAGAATCGATCCTGGCGGCGGAGGGATACCTCACAGAAAATGAGAACCGGCCGCAACTACACATCACAGAGCCAAGCCAGACATGATCAGAGGAGCTCGAGTGGAACAGACAGCTCTACCGGATCAAGTTTTTTAGAATCCAGCGACGAAACAAACACCAAACAGGGCACAGAGGAGGCCGGAAACACAAACGGAGGCAAGGGGCAATTCAGTCGTCCAAGGAGGGCAAAGAAACAGAAGAAGTGAATGAGGAATCATCAATAATTAACATCTCCACCTCCAGTTTAACGGACAGTGAGTACCAGTTACTAAATAAGGGTTTGTCATTTTGCCCAGCTAAAGATGTGGACTTTTTTGAGTTGGAAAAGGATTTGTACAGATTCTTTAGGACATTGAGACTTAAGTCCTTTTTTAATAACAAGTCTAAAGCAGTTAATGCTATTGAGAATCTGGACAAAGATACACTGACTCTTAAAGCAACTGGACTATATCATAAAAGCAGTTTTACTCCACCAGGTTATAATAATAGCATTGAAACATACATGCAATTGGTGAAAAATGATTTGAAACACTTAGAATGTAAGATCAAAAAGAAATCATGGAAGTTTAAACATAATGTTACCAAAGCTCAGAGTGGAGCTATTTCTACTTTATGCAAAAAAGATATAGTGGTGAGGGGGGCAGACAAGGGAGGAGCCATAGTTGTCCTAGACAAGGACTACTACATTAGTGAACTCACTAATCAATTGAAAGATAAAGATACATATTTGGTTCTCCCTTGTAACCCACTCATTAATATACAAAAAGAAATTAAGGGTATAATTGACAAGGCTCTTACTAAGGGTGTTATAGATAAAAAATTGGCTAAATATCTATACATTGAGTGGCCAAAAAACCCAATTATATACACAGTACCAAAGGTACATAAAGACCCCCATAGACCACCTGGTCGTCCAATAGTTGCTGGTATACAATCTGTATTTAGTCATATAGCGGTATATCTTGATAAAATCTTACAGCCTGAAGTTATGAAAGCAACTTCTTACATTAAAGACACTAGTGACTTCATTTTGAAGCTTAAAGATTTGCCGCTAAATGACACAAAGTATATACTTTTTTCACTTGATGTTTGTAGCTTATACACATCCATCAAGCATGAAAGTGGAATTGGAGCTGTTATGACCACTATGACTAAAACCAATAAATATAGCTACATACAATTGAAATTTATTGAAGATCTGCTTAGAGTGGTATTGTATTGCAATTATTTTTTATTTGGTGAAACATGGTACTTGCAGTTGAAGGGGACAGCCATGGGGTCCAATGTTGCCCCATCATACGCCAACATGTTCATGAGTTGTTTTGAAGACAAATTTGTCTATGAAAATGCTTTATTCTTAAAGTATGGGGCAGCCTGGTGGCGCTTCATAGATGACGTGTTTGGCGTGTGGTGGGGTGACATTGGTTCCCTTTTGGCTTTTGTAGATCAGTTGAATAGTGCAATGCAGGGACTGAAATTTACACTTAATTTTAGCGAGACAAATATTGTATTCTTGGATACTGAAGTGCACAAGGATGTCATGACTGGTAATTTAAAAATTGATATGTACAGGAAGAGTATAGATAGAAATTCCCTACTTAAATATGATAGCTTCCATCATGAGTCTTTGAAAAATTCCCTACCTAAAAGCCAGATGCTCAGAGTTCATAAAATAGTAAGTGACAGCCATGTGAAAGAGATAAGACTTAGAGAGATGACTGAGAGATTTGTACAAAGGGGTTATCCTTCTAGCTTAGTGGAAAGAGAGAAACAAAAAGCCAATAGTGTCAGTGAAAATAGGCACAAAATTAGGAATAAACAGGATAGAATAGTGTGTGTAACACAATACAATCCTTATAGTGCTGAAATTGCCCAATACCTTAAAAAACATTGGCATATTATAAAAAATTGTAATACAGATATTACTGAATTTCAAAACTATCCACTAATGGCATATAGGAGAGTGCCCAATATTAAAGATCTAGTGGTAAAGAATGACATTGGGGCCAAGGTGAAAAAACAGACATACATATCATCTAAATCATGTGGCACCTATCCCTGTTTAAACTGTGCCAGTTGCCATTCGGTCATAAAGGGTAGAGAGTTTGTACACCCCCAAACAGGTAAGAAGTTTAACATCAACAAATTTTATACATGTGAGTCTACACATGTAATTTATCTTATTAAGTGTCCATGCTCCAAAATCTACTTGGGCGAGACTGTTAGAAAAATACGTGATCGCCTCAGTCAGCACAGATCAAATATAAGATGTGGGGACATGAAAGCCCCGGTAGCCTGTCACTTTATTGAAGCTGGTCATAATATCTCACAATTGAGGTGGCAAGTCATTGATAGTGTTGAACCCCATAGAAGGGGTGGGAATAGGGAAACTCAGCTAAAGAGGAAAGAATCCTTCTGGATACACAAGTTAGATGCTTTAGTTCCCAAAGGGATCAATAGAGAAATAGATATGACAGTATTCTTGTGAGTAAAAATTTGAATTTAAAAATTTGAAATAAAAGATATTTTTCTCAGTTTGTAATACAACACAATATTGTATTCACTGTAAATAAGTAAACTGTAGCAAAGATAATAATATTATCATATGATGAATGTATAAGATATATATCTGGAAATTGTAACTACTAACAGCAGATTGTTTTTAACTATGTATTTAACAATTTTTATAGGAATAATGAGTTTTGACCACTAGGTGGCGATATTTTGTAGTTGTTTAGTTAACACAATGTTATTTGGTGTATTAAGGGTTAATGTCATATGGTATTTAAGGAGCAGCTAACAGGTGTTCTGAATAAGCATGAGTAAGGGTTAACAGCCCGAAACGTCGCTTTTTTGCTGCTGTGTGCCAAGTGCTGAAATGGAACAATAAAGGCTAAGTTTATTTAACAATTTTCCTATCATTTTTTGGTGCTGTGGAAATCAGTTGTCTACATATTACAGAGAGGTGTGTGCAGTGGCCCTCTACCACGAGCATCAGGTGTGTGCTGTCTGTCACTTGGGAACTGTTTGACATATTTTACTGCAAGACAGACCTGCAAACACCACTAGGAACTAAACAATTAACAAAATGGAAACAAGCACTAAAACGGATGGCACTTCAATGTTTACTTATACAGAGATGGATGCTGCTCGTATCACTACCCTTGTGAGAGGATCTAGGGATTTCCTCAAGGATGCACCAGTGGAAGTTACCAGTCAAGAATATGAAAAATTGAAAAAGAGAAATATGATTTGGGAACTGCACAGCATAACTCTTGCAGAATACTATAGAGTTAAAAGAATCCCCAGAGGGTTACGCATGAGTACCCGACCTACATTACTAAAGGATAACATCGAATATTGTCAAAAATTTGAAGCTATACTGAACAAATGCTCCTATGACCTAATTGTACTAACAGTAGAGACACTACAGAAAGAAATTGACAGACAACAGGTCATAGTGGAAGCGAAACAGGAGGAGCTCAGACAAGTTCTATCTACAGAAGAATACAGCAAAAAAATTAAAGATATAGATGACAAAATTACTGCTTTGAAGAAGGACTTACAAGATGGCAAACGACAGAAGTTTCAGCGTGATGAACAGGATTATGCCCAAGGAAACGTCTATCGTTGGAGGGGTGAGAATCGATCCTGGCGGCGGAGGGATACCTCACAGAAAATGAGAACCGGCCGCAACTACACATCACAGAGCCAAGCCAGACATGATCAGAGGAGCTCGAGTGGAACAGACAGCTCTACCGGATCAAGTTTTTTAGAATCCAGCGACGAAACAAACACCAAACAGGGCACAGAGGAGGCCGGAAACACAAACGGAGGCAAGGGGCAATTCAGTCGTCCAAGGAGGGCAAAGAAACAGAAGAAGTGAATGAGGAATCATCAATAATTAACATCTCCACCTCCAGTTTAACGGACAGTGAGTACCAGTTACTAAATAAGGGTTTGTCATTTTGCCCAGCTAAAGATGTGGACTTTTTTGAGTTGGAAAAGGATTTGTACAGATTCTTTAGGACATTGAGACTTAAGTCCTTTTTTAATAACAAGTCTAAAGCAGTTAATGCTATTGAGAATCTGGACAAAGATACACTGACTCTTAAAGCAACTGGACTATATCATAAAAGCAGTTTTACTCCACCAGGTTATAATAATAGCATTGAAACATACATGCAATTGGTGAAAAATGATTTGAAACACTTAGAATGTAAGATCAAAAAGAAATCATGGAAGTTTAAACATAATGTTACCAAAGCTCAGAGTGGAGCTATTTCTACTTTATGCAAAAAAGATATAGTGGTGAGGGGGGCAGACAAGGGAGGAGCCATAGTTGTCCTAGACAAGGACTACTACATTAGTGAACTCACTAATCAATTGAAAGATAAAGATACATATTTGGTTCTCCCTTGTAACCCACTCATTAATATACAAAAAGAAATTAAGGGTATAATTGACAAGGCTCTTACTAAGGGTGTTATAGATAAAAAATTGGCTAAATATCTATACATTGAGTGGCCAAAAAACCCAATTATATACACAGTACCAAAGGTACATAAAGACCCCCATAGACCACCTGGTCGTCCAATAGTTGCTGGTATACAATCTGTATTTAGTCATATAGCGGTATATCTTGATAAAATCTTACAGCCTGAAGTTATGAAAGCAACTTCTTACATTAAAGACACTAGTGACTTCATTTTGAAGCTTAAAGATTTGCCGCTAAATGACACAAAGTATATACTTTTTTCACTTGATGTTTGTAGCTTATACACATCCATCAAGCATGAAAGTGGAATTGGAGCTGTTATGACCACTATGACTAAAACCAATAAATATAGCTACATACAATTGAAATTTATTGAAGATCTGCTTAGAGTGGTATTGTATTGCAATTATTTTTTATTTGGTGAAACATGGTACTTGCAGTTGAAGGGGACAGCCATGGGGTCCAATGTTGCCCCATCATACGCCAACATGTTCATGAGTTGTTTTGAAGACAAATTTGTCTATGAAAATGCTTTATTCTTAAAGTATGGGGCAGCCTGGTGGCGCTTCATAGATGACGTGTTTGGCGTGTGGTGGGGTGACATTGGTTCCCTTTTGGCTTTTGTAGATCAGTTGAATAGTGCAATGCAGGGACTGAAATTTACACTTAATTTTAGCGAGACAAATATTGTATTCTTGGATACTGAAGTGCACAAGGATGTCATGACTGGTAATTTAAAAATTGATATGTACAGGAAGAGTATAGATAGAAATTCCCTACTTAAATATGATAGCTTCCATCATGAGTCTTTGAAAAATTCCCTACCTAAAAGCCAGATGCTCAGAGTTCATAAAATAGTAAGTGACAGCCATGTGAAAGAGATAAGACTTAGAGAGATGACTGAGAGATTTGTACAAAGGGGTTATCCTTCTAGCTTAGTGGAAAGAGAGAAACAAAAAGCCAATAGTGTCAGTGAAAATAGGCACAAAATTAGGAATAAACAGGATAGAATAGTGTGTGTAACACAATACAATCCTTATAGTGCTGAAATTGCCCAATACCTTAAAAAACATTGGCATATTATAAAAAATTGTAATACAGATATTACTGAATTTCAAAACTATCCACTAATGGCATATAGGAGAGTGCCCAATATTAAAGATCTAGTGGTAAAGAATGACATTGGGGCCAAGGTGAAAAAACAGACATACATATCATCTAAATCATGTGGCACCTATCCCTGTTTAAACTGTGCCAGTTGCCATTCGGTCATAAAGGGTAGAGAGTTTGTACACCCCCAAACAGGTAAGAAGTTTAACATCAACAAATTTTATACATGTGAGTCTACACATGTAATTTATCTTATTAAGTGTCCATGCTCCAAAATCTACTTGGGCGAGACTGTTAGAAAAATACGTGATCGCCTCAGTCAGCACAGATCAAATATAAGATGTGGGGACATGAAAGCCCCGGTAGCCTGTCACTTTATTGAAGCTGGTCATAATATCTCACAATTGAGGTGGCAAGTCATTGATAGTGTTGAACCCCATAGAAGGGGTGGGAATAGGGAAACTCAGCTAAAGAGGAAAGAATCCTTCTGGATACACAAGTTAGATGCTTTAGTTCCCAAAGGGATCAATAGAGAAATAGATATGACAGTATTCTTGTGAGTAAAAATTTGAATTTAAAAATTTGAAATAAAAGATATTTTTCTCAGTTTGTAATACAACACAATATTGTATTCACTGTAAATAAGTAAACTGTAGCAAAGATAATAATATTATCATATGATGAATGTATAAGATATATATCTGGAAATTGTAACTACTAACAGCAGATTGTTTTTAACTATGTATTTAACAATTTTTATAGGAATAATGAGTTTTGACCACTAGGTGGCGATATTTTGTAGTTGTTTAGTTAACACAATGTTATTTGGTGTATTAAGGGTTAATGTCATATGGTATTTAAGGAGCAGCTAACAGGTGTTCTGAATAAGCATGAGTAAGGGTTAACAGCCCGAAACGTCGCTTTTTTTGCTGCTGTGTGCCAAGTGCTGAAATGGAACAATAAAGGCTAAGTTTATTTAACAATTTTCCTATCATTTTTTGGTGCTGTGGAAATCAGTTGTCTACCTATTGAAGTCTATGGCGGTTCGCCTGGTTCACCTGTTCGCGAACATTTGCGGAAGTTAGCGTTCGCCGTTCGCGAACCCAAATTTTTATGTTCGCGACATCACTATTAATGATCTTTTACTGCTGCTATAAAAGCTAAAGTACCATCAATCAGTAAGTTAGACACAGTCAAAAAAAAAATAGTTTTATATATATATATATATTCTTCAAAAGTGAAAATTGTTTATATTTTGTAATTAAAAAAGGACAACAAACATTTTTGTAAAAGTTCAAGAATCAAATACATCTTCAGCTTTGAAATTGCCAAAACAGATGTTCAGTTTGTTAATTTTACCTTGAACATATTCATGAATAAGGCTTCTTTGAACCTAGGCACCAGTTGGAGTATATTTATTGTCCCAAGCTCCCTGCTGTTCTTCTATAGATGTTTTCCTCCAACGAGACTCGGCTGTACAATGTTTGTAAGGATTGGTGATATCTATTCATTTTTATATTGTAGAAAACAAACCATGCATTAGGCTAAATGGATATTAATGATATTGTATTAAAAAATGTTTAATTATGTGTACTTAAAGGGACACTAAACGTATGCAAGCACTTATCTGAATTAGATATATACATCTATGATATCCATATTTGTAATAGGCTTTACATGTCAGATTACTACGGTTCACTGAATATTCACTGTCAAAAATGAATTGCTTTCCAAACCCACCGTTATAACATGTAGTTTGAATACCGAATCGTACACGATAACCTGAGTTATCAATATGGCCGATTTGCCCTGTACTGCGCATGCACGAGCAATCCAACACATCACCATATACGTCACCATACTCTGAACAAGCAGATCGTCTGAATCGATACTGGGAAACAGATGTGACAGCGTTATAGAACAGGTAAGATCGTAACGATGCGCTGCGAGAATGACCCTTGCAATAACGAGCATTAAATATAACTTATTACTTTAAATTGAGACTTTTGATGAATGAAACCCCTATTTAATTTAGATACTTTATTTATCGAACATAATTTTATACTCAAATGATTGATATGCTTAATATTAATGCAGTTTACCATAATATTAAAATACATAATACCGGCAGCTTTTAAATGTAATTATTGCCCTTATTTATAATATATTTGGTTGTCATTAAGATTTATAAATGACATACAATCAAGCTTTACCTGCAAACATTAAAATGATTGAAAAATATGAATGTCATAATAGAAACAGCATAATAACGACAATATCATAAGCATAAATGTACTTTATTAGCAATTCATATAGAATACATACGGCTAGATTACGAGTTTTGCGTTATACTGAAAAAGCAGCGTTATCAGGTTATAACGCTGCTTTTTCACTACCGCTGGTATTACGAGTCTTGCAGGTTTAGGGGCACCGCACACTTTTTTGGCCTTAACGCAAATCAACTACCGCAATTTGCGTATAGTCTTTTTTCAATAGGACTTCCATTGTGCCGGTATTACAAGCTTTTTTGGGGGGCAAAAAATGAGCGGTACAACCTATCCCGTCAAGATTGGTAACGCATTCTAAAGTCAGTAGTTATGAGTTTTACACTTCAAAGCTGTAGCATAAAACTCATAACTAAAATGCTAAAAAGTATACAAACGCCCATAAACTACCTATTATTAACCCCTAAACCGAGGGCCTCCCGCATCGTAAACACTAAAATAAAATTATTAACCCCTAATCTGCCGCTCTGGACATCGCTGCCACTATAATAAACATATTAACCCCTAAACCGCCCACTCCTGCATCACAAACACTAGTTAAATATTATTAACCCCTAATCTGCCGCCCCCAATGTCGCCTCCACTATACTAAATTTATTAACCCCTAAAACTAAGTCTAACCCTAACACCCACTAACTTAAATATAATTTAAATAAATCTAAATAAAATTCCTATCGTTATCTAAATTATTCCTTTTAAAAGCTAAATACTTACCTATAAAATAAACCCTAAGCTAGCTACAATATAACTAATAGTTACATTGTAGCTAGCTTAGGGTTTATTTTTATTTTACAGGCAAGTTTGTATTTATTTTAACTAGGTAGAATAGTTACTAAATAGTTATTAACTATTTACTAACTATCTAGCTAAAATAAATACAAATTTACCTGTAAAATAAAACCTAAGCTAAGTTACAATTACACCTAACACTACACTATAATTAAATAAATTACCTAAATTAAATACAATTAAATAAATTAAATACAATTAGCTAAATTACAAAAAAAACAAACACTAAATTACAGAAAATAAAAAAACTATTTACAAGATATTTAAACTAATTACACCTAATCTAATAGCCCAATCAAAATAAAAAAAGCCCCCCAAAATAAAAAAGCCCCCCAAAATAAAAAAAAAGCCCTAGCCTAAACTAAACTACCAATAGCCCTTAAAAGGGCCTTTTGCTGGGCATTGCCCCAAAGAAATCAGCTCTTTTACCTGAAAAAAAATACAAACAACCCCCCAACAGTAAAACCCACCACCCACACAACCAACCCCCAAAAACCCTAACTAAAAAAACCTAAACTCCCCATTGCCCTGAAATGGTAATTTGGATGGGCATTTCCCTTAAAAGGGCATTTAGCTCTATTGCTGCACAAAGCCCTAATATAAAAATAAAACCCACCCAATAAAGCCTTAAAAAATCCTAACACTAACCCCCTGAAGATCCACTTACAGTTTTGAAGATCCGACATCCATCCTCAACGAAGCCGGGAGAAGTCCTCATCAAAGCGGCAAGAAGTCCTCAATGAAGCCGGGAGAAGTCTTCATCCAAGCCGGGAGAAGTGGTCCTCCAGACGGGCAGAAGTCTTCATCCAGATGGCATCTTCTATCTTCATCCATCCGGCGCGGAGCATCCTCTTCTTTCCGACGACTACAAACGAATGAAGGTTCCTTTAAATGACGTCATCCAAGATCCAATCAGCCAATAGGATTGAGCTTGTATTCTATTGGCTGATTTTTTAAGGATTTATTGGGTGGGTTTTATTTTTAGGTTAGGGTTTTGGGCAGCAATAGAGCTAAATGTCCTTTTAAGGGCAATGCCCATCCAAATGCCCTTTTCAGGCTAATGGGGAGCTTCGGTTTTTTAGTTATGGTTTTATTTGGGGGGTTGGTTGTGTGGGTGGTGGGTTTTACTGTTGGGGAGGTAGTTTGTATTTTTTTTTTAGGTTAAATAGCTGATTTATTTGGGGCAATGCCTCGCAAAAGACCCTTTTAAGGGCTATTGATAGTTTAGTTTAAGTTAGGGGTTTTTTATTTTGGGGGGGGGCTTTTTTATTTTGATAGGGCTATTAGATTAGGTGTAATTAGTTTAAATATCTTGTAAATTGTTTTTATTTTCTGTAATTTAGTGTTTTTTTGTTTGCAATTTAGCCAATTGTATTTAATTTATTTAAAGGGACAGTCTACACCAGAATTTTTATTGTTTTAAAAGATAGATAATCCCTTTATTACCCATTCCCCAGTTTGCATAACCAACACAGTTATATTAATGTACTTTTAACCTCTGTGATTATCTTGTATCTAAGCCTCTGCAAACTGCCCCTTTATTTCAGTTCTTTTGACAGACTTGCAGTTTAGCCAATCAGTGCCTGCTCCCAGATAACTTTACGTGAACAAGCACAGTGTTATCTATACGAAACACATGAACTAACACCCTCTAGTGGTGAAAAACTGTTAAAATGCATTCTGAAAAGAGGTGGCCTTCAAGGTCTAAGACATTAGCATATGAACCTCCTAGGTTAAGCTTTCAACTAAGAATACCAAGAGAACAAAGCAAAATTGGTGATAAAAGTAAATTGGAAAATTGTTTAAAATTACATGACCTATCTGAATCATGAAATCCTAGACTGTCCCTTTAATTGTATTTAATTTAGGTAACTTATTTAATTGTAGTGTAGTGTTAGGTGTTAGTGTAACTTAGGTTAGGTTTTATTTTACAGGTAAATTTGTATTTATTTTAGCTAGGTAGTTAGTAAATAGTTAATAACTATTTAAAAACTATTCTACCTAGTTAAAATAAATACAAACTTGCCTGTAAAATAAAAATAAACCCTAAGCTTTTGCTAGATACAATGTAACTATTAGTTATATTGTAGCTATCTTAGGGTTTATTTTATAGGTAAATATTTAGTTTTAAATAGGAATAATTTAGGTAATGATAGGAATTTTATTTAGATTTATTTAAACTATATTTAAGTTAGGGGGTGTTAGGGTTAGGGTTAGACTTAGGTTTAGGGGTTAATAAATTTAGAATAGTGGCGGTGACGTTGGGGACGGCAGATTAGGGGTTAATAAATGTAGGTAAGTTGCGGCGACATTGGGGGAGGGAGAGTAGGGGTAATAAATATAATGTAGGTGTCGGCGATGTTGGGGGCAGCAGATTAGGGGTTAATAAGTATAATGTAGGTGGCGGCGATGTCCAGAGCGGCAGATTATGGGATTAATAAATATAGGTAGGTGGCGGCGATGTTAGGGGCAGCAGATTAGGGGTTAATAATATTTAACTAGTGTTTACGATGCGGGAGTACGGCAGTTTAGGGGTTAATATGTTTTTTATAGTGGCGGCGATTTCCAGAGCGGCAGATTAGGGGTTAATAAGTGTAAGATTAGGGGTTTTTAGACTCTGGGTTTATGTTAGGGTGTTAGGTGGAAACATAAATTTTGTTTCCCCATAGGAATCAATGGGGCTGCGTTACTGAGCTAAACACTGCTTTTTTGCAGGTGTTAGACTTTTTCTCAGCCGGCTCTCCCCATTGATGTCTATGGTGAAATCGTACACGAGCACGTACAACCAGCTCACCGCAGACTTAAGCAGTGCTGGTATTGGAGTGCGGTATGGAGCTCTACACTCACTTCTTGCCGGGTTTATAAAATCCTGTAATACCAACGCTGTATGTAAGTGAGGGGTGAGAATAAAGTGCAAGTTAGCAACGCACCCCTCACCGCAAAACTCGTAATCTAACCGATAGACTTTTATTCTAATTGAATATCTAACAGCATTTATGTACATCAAATAGAGAAACGATAGTACAAATACTATACTTATGTTTTTACTTGTTTTTTTAATATAATATTCACAATTGTACATATATTAATTCTGAAAAACTTTTCTTCACCAAACATTTTAGTTTATCAAAATTGGTTTTAGCTGTATAATAGCCATTTCAAAAGATAATCTAAGTTTTATTTGTAATGTTATACATATATTAGTGAACAACATTGCGCTGTACTTTCTACAAAATTTATTGGCAATGAAATTGGCACTCCTCTATGAAGGTCCTTGCATTAACGTGAATTGAATTATTGTGTGTTTTCAAACGTATATGTTTGATTGTTTGTATTTTCATAATACTGTTATATACACCACTGCTAGACTGCACAATTGAATTTGTATATTCACAAATACAATATGACAATTATTTTTACATTATGTGCAAGACCTATATTAAATTATATTACCTGTTATATGACGTCTAGTTCAACACACAAGCTCAATTCAGCAACTTTTGAAAGAATTGAATCAAAAGATTCTCAACAATAGCTTACTGATTCAGTTTATGGTTTGAAACTAGAAATCAAAATAACACCCATAAATTATCAGTGGAGATAAGATGTTTTAAGTGCATTAGCCTGCTGATATTGTAAAAAAGACGTATCCTGTTTGACCTAGAATACAGATGTAATCGATAGTATATTTTTAGGAGCGCATGCATTAAGCCAGTATATGCATTTGGGTTCTGTGTATTCAAAGCAGCAATCTGAGCATGCGCAAAACACAGGATTCTATTGCGCATGCGCCGGGTGACACAACAATAAGATATATGTTATAATTACAATAATAACGCTTGTTTTGAAATAAAAGTGGGTAATTTGCATTGCAAGACAAGAATTTGCATTGCAGGCACCGTTAAAGTGGGTTTGGCTTCTATGACGTTTATTCCCGAATAAGATATATGTTATAATTACAATAATAACGCTCGTTTTGAAATAAAAGTGGGTAAGTTATGATTGATAATTTATGAAGATTTGATTTATATAATTTTATTACATGAAAAAATTCAAACTTTTGGAATCCTTTAATCACTTTGCAAACTATTTCAATATTTATTTTGTCTAATTTTCAGGTAATTTAACTCTGGAATTTAGAAAAACAGCCATTTCAAAGTTTCTATAAAGTAATGGATGCCACCATCTTTAAATTTAGGTTTTCCCATTATCTATCTCTCCTGCTGAGGACCATTAGGTACAGATATATAACAGGAAACAAAAAAGACTTTAACAGTCCCATGTTACACATATCCTTGTTTGCAAAGTAATTATCTACCATTGTTTGAACACAGGGCTGGTTTCACAGTGATTTCTATTGCTTATTTTTTTATCTGTCCCCAATTGCCCTCATCAGATTAGATAGATAATGGTAAAACTTAAATTTAAACATAACAACGCCCATTACTTTATATAAACTAAAGTACTATATAGAACCTAAACTTTTACATATATCTTAGAAAAATAGTGATAAACAGTTTTAATTTAATTGAACAAAAGGACTCATTGCTTTTATAAATTACCACAAAATGTCACATACAATAAATTATACATAGGTACACCAGAAATCCAATGAAATAACAAAGTAGTAGTGATGCAGAGAAAAAAGTCCTTAAGCAAAAATATTTATAAAAATGAATTAATTTGATTAAAATATTTCTCCTTCCTTGAAGAGACCATTAGGCTCTTAGCCACTGAGCTCTTGCTCTTTATATACTATATTACACTGCACTAAATAAATAAAGGGACAATGTACTTAGGCAGACAGCTGATACGACAGCTGTTAAATAAGTTTTGTTGCTGTTTACAAAGGGACAATGCTCTCTCTGTCTCTGCCAAGTGGGAGGTTGATTTCTGCTGCTGCCTCCTGTTTGCATTTCTTTCCTATAGCCAATACTGCAGTATTGGTATTTTGACTATAGGTGGCCGTTTCAACAGGTACAATAAGCTATTTCAAATGACAAAGTAAAGGCAAATTTGCTATCTGTAACTAATTTGATACACCCCAACAGGTAAAATTGGTACTTAGGAATACACTAAAGGACAGAATGTTTTACAGTACAATGTCTCTTTAATAAACACTTTTAAACAGTGAGCATTATAATGAATACTCCCCTTTGTGCTGCTGTTGCCAATGACAACCACAATCAACACAAAGTGGTGCATATGCAATGAGATAGAAAAGCACCAGATCAGTTTTTAAATATTTAATCCCCAGAACTGTGAGCAGCATTAATTTACAGGTAGGTTTACAGCTCTCAGCTTCCTACAGCATCAAGTCTCTGAGTACATGGTAACTGTTTCAGAAAATAATCTAAAATGTGTAAATGGACTGAAAGAGAATATAAATGCAATTTTTTTAAATATGAAAAGCTCCAATTACAAAGTACTCAATGCATTTAAGTAGAATTCTAGCTTCCTCAGGAGCCAACTGTTCAGTATTAAAAAGATAAACATAATGAGGCACAGTCTATGTAGCCAAGAACATCGTCCTAAGCTCATCCCCTTTTTACCTTTAATCCCTTAACGACCAACGACGTATGGGGTACGTCCTGCAAAAAAATGCAGTTAATGACCAAGGACGTACCCCGTACGTCGTTGGTCTTTGAAAGCCCTGGAAGCGATCCTGATCGCTTCCAGCCGCTTTCATGTTATTGCAGTGATGCCTCGATATTGAGGCATCCTGCAATAACAGTTTTGAGCAGTCCGATTTAGAGAGAGCCACTCTGTGGCCCTCTCTGCATCGGCCATTGATCGCGGTGTTCGTTGGTGTGTGGGAGCTTACCAAGGGAGGCGGGTGGGCGGCGATCAATGGAGGAGGGGGGCAGGATCGCGTGTGGGGTGCGTGCCAGAATGCGCGCGCGTGCACGGGAGCGTGTGCGCGCGCATGCACGAGGGTGGGTGCGCGCGTGTGCGAACCCTACACTATGGAACAATTATAGTGGGAGAGACTCAGTGGGAGAGAGGGTATAAATAAATAAAATTAGTAATCTGGGAGAGGGTTGGGGGTTGGGGGTTGTGGGGGGGCAGCTACACTACAGAAAATAGTTTTTTTTTTTAATAAAAATAAACAAAAACGTTTTTAATTTGAAACTGGGTACTGGCAGACAGCTGCCAGTACCCAATATGGCGCACAATAAGGCGGGGGGGGGGGGGGTTAGAGAGCTGTTTGGGGGGGGGGGATCAGGGAGGTTGGGGGCTAAGGGGGGATCCTACATAGCAGCATATGTAAATATGCTAAAAAAAAAATAAAAAAAAATAAAAGATAGCTTTTATTTTAGTACTGGCAGACTTTCTGCCAGTACTTAAGATGGCGGGGACAATTGTGGGGCTGGGGATGGAAGAGAGCTGTTTGGGAGGGATCAGGGGGTGTGATGTGTCAGGTGGGAGGCTGATCTCTACACTAAAGCTAAAATTAACCCTGCAAGCTCCCTACAAGCTACCTAATTAACCCCTTCACTGCTAGCCATAATACTCGTGTGATGCGCAGCGGCATTTAGCGGCCTTCTCATTACCAAAAAGCAACGCCAAAGCCATATATGTCTGCTATTTCTGAACAAAGGGGATCCCAGAGAAGCATTTACAACCATTTGTGCCATAATTGCACAAGCTGTTTGTAAATGATTTCAGTGAGAAACCTAAAATTGTGAAAAATTTAAAGTTTTTTTTAATTTGATCGCATTTGGCGGTGAAATGGTGGCATGAAATATACCAAAATTGGCCTAGATCAATACTTGGGATTGTCTACTACACTACACTAAAGCTAAAATTATCCCTAAAAGCTCCCTACATGCTCCATAATTAACCCCTTCACTGCTGGCCATAATACACGTGTAGTGCGCAGTGGCATTTAGCAGCCTTCTAATTACTAAAAAGCAACACCAAAGCCATATATGTCTGCTATTTCTGAACAAAGGGGATCCCAAAGAAGAATTTACAACCATTTAAGCCATAATTGCACAAGCTGTTTGTAAATAATTTCAGTGAGAAACCAAAAGTTTGTGAAAAAATTAGTAAAAAAGTGAACAACTTTTTGTATTTAATCGCATTTGGCAGTGAAATGGTGGCATGAAATATACCAAAATGGGCCTAGATGAATACTTTGGGATGTCTACTAAAAAACATATATATACATGTCAATGGATATTCAGAGATTCCTGAAAGATATTAGTGTTCTAATGTAACTAGCGCTAATTTTGAAAAATAATGGTTTGGAAATAGCAAAGTGCTACTTGTACTTATTGCCCTATAACTTACAAAAAAAGCAAAGAACATGTAAACATTGAGTATTTCTAAACTCAGGACAAAAATTAGAAACTATTTAGCATGGGTGTTTTTTGGTGGTTGTAGATGTGTAACAGATTTTGGGGGTCATAGTTAGAAAAAGTGTGTTTTTTTCAATTTTTTCCTCATATTTTATAATTTTTTTTATAGTAAATTATAAGATATGATGAAAATAATGGTATCTTTAGAAAGTCCATTTAATGGCGAGAAAAACAGTATATAATATGTGTGGGTACAGTAAATGAGTAAGAGGAAAATTACAGCTAAACACAAACACCGCAGAAATGTAAAAATAGCCTTGGTCCCAAACGGACAGAAAATGGAAAAGTGCTGTGGTCATTAAGGGGTTAACAAATGAAATACAAACGTATGATACCAGCTTTTGACTATGAGGAAACACACAACAACCAAAACAAGAGATTCTTTAAAAGTGATTTGAAGCTGGTGTCATCAAGGTTTATATTTAACTATGTCTCTCCAAAAAGTGTGTGAAAATGATACACATCCTTAAAAGTATCTATACTGGGGGGCGGAGCCTAGCCATGCTTGCTGATGGCTGCACATTGATCGTGCTCTGAAAACCCAAAACCTCTCACATAAAGTTAAATGCAACCAACATCGAGTTAGAGCCACTAACATCAACCTAAAACACTTGGGAACTTAACAGGTGCCTGAATAAGGAGCAGATGCGCACCAGGACCATCCAAACCACATAACTTTGGAGGAGCTGACAGACTCACCAACTGCGCAATTGGGCCTACACCTACGCACTGTGCGGTGCCCACACACCAAGCGCTAGACTCTAGGTAACAGCACTGAGAATCCATAAAAGCAAGTACCTGTGTTGGCCACCTCTCGATTAACCTCCCACACCGGGGCTGAAATAAGATTCAGAAACCTCTCTAGGTGCCGCGATCCGCGCAACTAGACCTGCCGCAACATGTCAAGCGAAGGGGAATGGGGCCCGCGGATCATCGTATAAAGTCTGAAAGAGACTTAACTAGGACAAATCCCTATGGTGGTCATAAGCGCGGGAGCAGCAGCATATCCACATAAGTGGTGAGTGAGACAGACTTTCATAAAGCCTATTGATAGTGGTCAGGGAGGTAGCTCACAACAGCAGAGGTCAGCAAACACCCGCACAAAGTACACGCAAAAATACGAGTGACTTTGCATAACACAAAGTGGTGCTTCAGGATAGACCCACTCAAGCCCGAGGAAGCGTTCACATCACAGCAGGCCTCAAGATTTATGCTAGCAGTCACACGTCCGACATTTTGCTGCACTGCGCCTGGTGCTGTGGTGCCCAAGAAAGGGAGACATAACCTCCTGAAGCAGGATTAGAGACAACAGGGGTGCTTATTAGTAAAGCCGCAAAACACATTAATTGAGAGACTAAACCCCACACTTATGTGCTAGAATACAAGTGTGAGTAATATTCAAGTGGCTAAATAGACCCCACAGGCTGACCCCCCCCCTATCATACATCAACCCAGCAACAAGCAGGAGCATCAAGTCCTCTCCGCACTCCCTTCCAGAAGTATAACAGCTATATAGGGATGTCAGCTAGAAGAGTCTCAAAGCCACCCAAGGGCTCACAGTCCACTAACATGGAGAGCTATCTGATACCATCTGAAACAGTCCCTAGCACTAGTAGAGACTCAACAGATCCCTGCAGACAGGTAGTTGCAGCTCAGATGCATAATACTGAGCTCATGCAGCATGATTATGTCACCAAGGATGAAATTAAGCATTTATCCTCAAAAAATGACATTAAAGAAGCCATGTTAGACGTGAAACATATGTTCAGTGAACTCAAAAAGTATATCGCTGCTGTGGACTAGAGGGTCACCTTGATAGAGGAATCACAAGAATGTCTACGCTCAGATCTTCAGCATCAGTCAAGTTGCATACAATCTCAGGAAATGACAGTGCAAAACTTGACTAACCGCATTGAAGACCTTGAAAATAGGAGCAGGCGGAACAATCTGAGGCTCAGAGATGTACCTGAGTTCATAAGTCCACCTGAAATAAGCCAGTACATCCAAGATCTATTTAAATTCATCAAAAATACCCCAATGGCAGCAGAGGTTCAAATAGAACGAGCCCATATGGCTTTGCGGCCCAAACCGCCGTCAAGAGCTCCACCTAGGGACATAATAGTCAAGCTCTTATCCTATAAAGACAAGGAAGAAATCCTCAGGCATTCCAGAAACAAACACCCTCTTACCTATGAAGGGTCAGATATACAGGTTTTCACTGACCTATGCCCAGCCATTAGATTGCTAAAGTCTACCCTAGGCACCCTTATGGGGAGGATGTCTTTGGTAAAACAGAAAATCTATATTGGCCGCCAACAATTTAAACGGTTCTGTCTAGATGGGAATTCAGGCTAAAATGCTGGTCAGGAGCACCAACCCTACAAGTCCCTAGGCTGACTCACACCTGAACTAAAACATAACAACGCTAAGACATTTTCCATCACATTATCAGGAACACCATTGGGTCAATGCTGACACTGTTCTGAAGTTCAGGGTCTTGATTAGGAGAATTAAAATGTCTGGTGTGCTAGTATGAGCTCAGAACCATATTACTATAGGGGTTAACGAGGCTAGAAATCATAAGAACTCCCTGCATGCCTTGGCAAGGCACATAGGCAATCATATTGAGGAACTAGTAAGCCAAATTATAGCTTCCTGCAACTACAATGGCACTGTAGCTCAACCCTACTCCTGTTCCGGGGCAGTCTGGGGTCTATACCAGTTTTATGCCAAGGCCTAGCACCACCTATGCTTAAATTATAGAAGAAACATGGCTCAAACTGAATTTTTAAGGCCCCTTGACTAAAATAGTAGAAGCAGGGC
Organism: Bombina bombina; assembly: GCF_027579735.1. Taxonomy (NCBI): domain Eukaryota; kingdom Metazoa; phylum Chordata; class Amphibia; order Anura; family Bombinatoridae; genus Bombina; species Bombina bombina. The sequence goes on along the minus strand of NC_069504.1, from coordinate 303,730,558 downwards.
ACCCCTCCGTCATACACTATTACCCATAACTGCCCAAGCCTCCTAACACCTGTGGACGCAGGTCCTCAATAGCAATCATACCTCGCAGTGGCAACATACCCGGTAGGGGTATAGGAGTAAATTAAGGCAGTTAAGGAAAGAATTCCCCATTATAGCACATTTGCTTAGACCATGGAGACGAGAAACAGGTAGTAACCTGCTTATTGTTAGAGATTATCCATACACTAGTGGTTATTAAAACATCCAGAACAGTTCCTGGGTTCAGGTTCTAATAGAAGTTTTTTGTTCTTAAGGTTGCATTAACTTACAAAGGTAATATTATATGTTTATGTATCAATAAGTGAGAGTATTGGGTTTACTACCCCTTGACATACTTTACTCTTTTCTCTTTGGTTTTCTACCTTGGAATCTCAGATCTGACACCAATTTTTAGGCGTTAATAGAGATCCCTTGATACACTAATCCCCTGATCTAACTATCCCCACCTCTCATCTTTCCTCTACTACTCTATTATATCCACTTATATTTATTTTCTTCTCTACTGACCCCTCTCACCCCTTTTGCACCCTAATCTAATCACTTTTTACCCCTCTCTTAACCCCCCCACTTTTTTTTAAAGCCCCCCCATAACACCGCCCAAATGGTCGACCCACGTCCCTGCATCAGAACTATCAATGTCAAGGTTCTTAAAAACCAAGGGAAGCACTCTATAGTCACTTGAGACATATTGTTAGGCTTCACTGAATTATATTTGGCTGTTAAATAAGTTTTGTTGCTGTAATAGATAATGCCAGATAAAATGGTAATAATAATATCTTTATAGCAGATTTATAGTAGTGATTTGTAAATATGACCACAATGCTTTAACTATATTTTCCAATGTAAACTTATAATAGCGAACATGGATATAGTTTAACATCAGATGGAAAATAATATGCTTCCATATAACTGTTAGCGACTGCAAAGAAGTTAGCACTTTAAATTCAGTTAGGCCAAGCTGACGTTTAAAGAGAATGGTAAGTAGGGCTCAGCGTTCATGTATCAGATTCACAGAGAAGGCAAGTGTTGGATACAGTCTGTGGAATATACAATAGCAACTTAGTAGCGGTATTGATGTTATAATACTTGCGGTCAGAAGGCAGCAAAATGATACAGGTAATACGATGATCAGTTCCAGATGAAAAGGATTTGGTGAGCGTGGAGAGTCTGCAGCGAGGTACGTGGAGTATGACTTCGGAAGGTTGTAATCCCGTGGAGCAGTTCAGTGAACTGTGAGAGCTTCCGGTAACAGGTTAGGTTCCGGTAAAGGAAAGAGATTCAACAGGTGGAAAATTGGAGATTGATTAAACAGGTAAATACAAGTTGCGGACAATGGCAATATTAAGGAATTGAGGGTATAATAAAAAATAAGATAAAAAAGAAAATAGAACCCAAATTAGAGCACAAGTTCATAGGAAATTCTGGCAAAGATATGAGGCTTGAGGATAAGCTCAGAGATCCACAGCAGTGGCACACACTTCAATAATCAGGCAATGATAGGTGTTAGGTGTTGCCTGAAATAGTGTTCTGATGTAAGAAGGTGGGGTCAGACTTAAAGAGATATGACACATATACAGAATGGGTGGGGACATTATCTATATTCAAGAAATGCACTTCTCCAGGTCCGGGAAACCCAGGTGGTATAACCATCAATACCCAGTAGCATATTTTGCCTCTGGCCCCTCAAAAAAAAAAACGGAGTGAGCATCCTTTTTCACATCAAGATACCTTTCCAAGTAAATCATATTTTCAGAGATCACAAAGGCAGATACCTGATCCTGACTGACTCACTCTATGACAGGCCCATAGCTCTGGCTAACCTGTATTTCCGGGGCAAATTGCAAGACTCCTTTTTTTAAAAAGTTGCACAGAAAATATTAGCGGTCCAAACAGGGATCTTATTCCTAGGGGGAGATTTCAATGCTTCACTAAGCCCTAGCCTAGATACTTCGTATGGCATCTCCAGCACTCCCCACAAAGTGATTAAGCATTTCACCAAGTCTCTCAAAAACCTAGTTCTCCATGATATTTGGTAGAACGCTGCATCCGTTAACCAAAAACTTTACATTTTACTCCCATATACATAGGATATATATGAGAATCGATTATCTCTTCACAGACCCAGCGGGTCTATCGATCACGACCAGTAGCAGCATCAGGCCAATAACATGGTCAGATCATGCCCCAGTAGACTTTTCGATTATATGGCCCAATACTCCTGTAACACCGTGTCAGAGCCAGGTTGTTCTGAAGTACTATATTAATTGGTTGTTCTTTGTGTGCTAATTCAGTTTGGGTCCCTTGTGTTAAGAGGGCATTGTATTGTTCTCTTTTCTTCCATTTAAGAGCAGATTTGTGTTTTATCAGGGCTCCCTTGAGCACACATTTGTGTGCTTCCTAAACGGTGGTGTAATCCAGAGAGTCATCCATATTAAGACGAAAATACTCCTCGATGTCATTACGTAGTTCTTGTTTCAGGAGGGGGTTATCTAGTAGGGAGTCCTCTAGTCTCCACACATACCTGTTACCCCGGTGCACAAAAACCCAGACAACGGGTTAGCAAACAAAATTCATGTCCCAGGAACTTCATACTCTTTAGCAAATGTGGCCATAGCTAACACCCTTCATCAGGAGAAACTTAAGACCCAGGGCGAGTTGGCCGAATAGGATGACTGGTTGTTTACCTCTTGGTTTAGGGTTGCACAATTTAATCACTATTTTAATAGTCACAGAGATAGGGCATCCCTGACTAGACAAAATACATTCTTCGAGACACTATGCACCATTACACATACGCCAAGCCACATAATCTTGCTCTTATACAGGTTTATTGCCTGTGAAGAGCGATACTACCATGCCCCCAAACGTAGACACCTGACGTAGAGAGCTGGGCTCAGAGATTGACACAAAATCTTGGCTACAAATCTTTCAAAATGCTAAAATAACATAATCGAGGCTACAAGAAATGCACTACAAATTTTTGAGCTGATGGTACCTGACCCCCCCAGAGACTACATTTTTTTACCCAAATACCAGCGGGGAGTGCTGTAGAGGCTTTGGAGAAGAAGTAACCCTGTTACACATCTGGTGGTTGTGCCCTCATATACGGCCCTTCTGGGATGGTGTGTTCCTAGAAAGTGGTAGACTTCTGAAAATTATCCTGCCATATGACCCAAACTATCTAATCTATCACAGTCTACCCAAGATAACTGAGGATGCAAAACAGTGTCTGTTCCTACTGATGCTGAACTGTGCCAAAGGACTTATTCCAAAATATTGGAAATCAATGCAAGCCCCAAGCCTGGAAGAGTGGAAGGCTGGGGTTGGGGACCTACTTCGACTGGAAAAGAATCATTACCTTAAATCAGGGAAGGTGGCAACCCACAAATACATGACACTATTATGGGAGGGTAGAGACCTCTAGGAACAGCCTGGCGTTCCCTGGGCCTGGATCGCTGACACGATCATGCTTCCCCATTCCTCAAATATACTCCCCATCTTCCCCCCATTCCACTCCCTTTTTTTTCTCTCTCTTTCACTTTCTTTCTCCCTTTCTCTTTCCCTTTTCTATCCTTTTCCTCCTAATTGCTTAGTGGGTGTAGAAATCAAACTCTAACTGCCCCTCCGTTCACTGTGTTAAGGAACGGGGGAGTAAGCTATTGTTATGCTGTATCTTATGTTGTATACCACTGTTTAAGATAAAACTGTATAAGCTAAAAAACAAGCTCTTTAATTATGTGCTGCCAAACTTCAACAAAAGACTTTACTTGAAACATTCAATAATTCTCTAAGGCTGCAAATAGAACAGCACTGAAGCATTTATATACAACCTTGATATGTATACTCTTGTAAACTGTTTTATGTGTACTTCCGTCAAATTTGATTCAATAAAGCTTGTTTGAAAAAAAAAAAAAGTATCTATACTGATGCATTTTATATACAATTTAATATATTAAAGTGATAGTAAACTGTGTGCATACGCTATGCTGCATGTGAACAAGCTTTTAAAATGAATGGCACTTTTTAAAATCGTGCCGCTTTTCTTCCGCCCGTATATTTTCTTACCCCTTTTTTTTAGTCACGTTCTTAGATATTAAGGGGTGCAGGGGAAAATAAGGTGCAGTAATTCTCGGCCTGCACTATAATGAAAAAAATACTACCTATTATAGAGAGTAATTATGCTAAACATGTGTCCTGAGATGAGGTAAAACTAGAGGCATACTATGGCTGGGGAGAAGTGCAGAGATCACAGCTACACTTCTCCTGGTACAGCCTTTAAGTGACACCTTGAGGTTGTCTGCTCTCACGCCGAACGTAGCAGTGAAGGCAGCAGTGGGGGTTGGGCTGTAAGCATTTGAGAAGACAGCTGACAAGGGAGGTATGTTTATTACTTTAAAGAATTATGTTTGTTTTTTTTGTTTTGTTTTTTGCTGCTGGTCTTATTTCTCAACTGCTTTGTAAGATAACAACACAGTTACAGGTAATGCTGTGGCCTCTATTTAACAAAGGTCTTGCGGACCTGATCCGACAGTGCGGATCAGGTCTGCAAGACCTCGCTGAATGCGGAGAGCAATATGCTCTCCGTATTCAGCATTGCACCAGCAGCTCACAAGTGCAACGCCGCCCCCTGCAGACTCGCGGCCAGCAGGGGGGTGTCAATCAACCCAATCGTACTCGATCGGGTTGAATTCCGGCGATGTCTGTCCGCCTGCTCGGACAGGGTTATGGAGCAGCGGTCTTTGTGACCGCTGCTTCATAACTGCTGTTTCTGGCGAGTCTGAAGACTCGCCAGAAACACGGGCCGTCAAGCTCCTTTCGGAGCTTGATAGATAGGCCCCTTTGTCTCCACTCTCCAGCAAGCCTTTCCTGCTTTTACTGTCTGTTATAAAAGAGTGGGGAAAGGGGAGCAGATATTGGACTGGGACTTAGTAATTCTAAGTTTAATTGAAACTGCACCAAGTATATAAAAAGCTAAAAGCTCAGATATGTGATATGTATATAAATGTATCTCTATATATGTCTATGATGAACTATTAATAAAATACTTTTGTATGTCATGTTATTATGAAATACAAAACTATGGAATAATTTATAAAGCTATTGTACCTAAATGGTGTGTCCTGATAGTTAAGATTAGGGACCATCTATATAATCAGTCACTGTTTTTTGTTTTTTTCCCCTTTATTAGCACTCAGGTCTCCATGTTTACTTTCAGCAGGCTGACAAGATGGAGAATGTATTAAGAGTATAAAATGGGTGAACATATCTTAATTACTCAAGGTATTGTCACTGCATTCCTTAAGTGTTCAAAGTTCAAGTTAAATGTTTGGGAGTACTTGTGTGCAGGTTATAAGGAAGAAGATATATGAATTGGATATCACTCAGAAACAGCCTGCAATTAGTATAATGTACTTTTACTACAGGTATGTACAACATTTAACATAGGGGACTATTATATTAAGTGATATCGCTACATAATATACTTTAATACCAAGGGGACAATTTAACAACGGCCGAATGGCCCCTAATCTGGCGGACATGATATGCTACAGCAGATCATGTCAGCCAGACATTGATAAATCGGTCCCCAAGAATGAACTGCTACAAATCATGAAATGTATAATTTCCTGGTAGCTTAACTGAGGTCAGAGTATGAACACATACTAAAAAAAAAGACTTGCCGAGTGAGAAAAAACTGGTGTTGGAAACTTGCTGCAATAAGGTTATAGTATAGAATTCAGTATCTGAGAATGTCAAGGAGCAACTGCACAGTTAGCTCCAAACCTAGCGTGTAGTAGGAGGAGAAAGAGCAGGCAATTCCGGCTGTGCAGGTCAGCAGAATGGAGGATGCAGAACATGGCTTCTATGGAACACGGCGATGTGAGCAGCAGCTTAGTTAAAAACACGCTTGAGAGTTTCAGGTGAGTGACGTCAGATGAATGGGTAGGTATATACTTAGGGGCCGATTTAATTAATTAAATGTCGGACGGACATGATCCGTTGTAGTGGATCATGTCCGCCCGACATCGCTAAATGCTGATAGTGAAATGCTTGTGCAATGCCGCCCCCCTCCGATTCTCAGCCAATCGGCCGCTAGCAGGGGGTGTCAATCATGATTGCTGTCCGCCGCCTCAGAGGTGGCAGATGAGTTGAGGAGTAGCAGTCTTATGACTGCTGCTTCTTAACTCGTGTTTCCAGCGATCTGGAAACTACAGGGGTAGATTGCAGCATCTGCTGCTTATTAAATCTACCCCTTAAAGTGAAAGTTGCAGCGTTACATGATAGGTTTACATGACAGTTATATTAATTTTATAAATTACCTTATTTTTTAAATGTTTTGTGACTATCACTTTGTTGCATAATTTATAACAGCATGTGATGTTCAGTGTTATTTTGCTAACTTGTTTGGTCGTTTGTCTATTTATTTTTCTTTAATGTGAAATGAGCAATGCAGGACAGTCTTTTCCTGCCTGTGTATATCCCTGCCTTTGTGTGTGTCTGTCTGCTCCTGCCTGAGTTTGTGTATTCCTGCCTCTGTATGTGTGTGTCTGTCTGCTCCTGTCTGAGTTTGTGTATTCCTGCTTCTGTATGTGTGTGTCTGTCTGCCCCTGCCTGAGTTTGTGTATTCCTGCCTCTGTATGTGTGTGTCTGTCTGCTCCTGCCTGAGTTTATGTATTCCTGCCTCTGTATATGTGTGTCTGTCTGCTCCTGCCTGAGTTTGTGTATTCCTGCCTCTGTATGTGTGTGTCTGTCTGCTCCTGTCTGAGTTTGTGTATTCCTGCCTCTGTATGTGTGTGTATGTCTGCCCCTGCCTGAGTTTGTGTATTCCTGCCTCTGTATGTGTGTGTCTGTCTGCTCCTGCCTGAGTTTGTGTATTCCTGCCTCTGTATGTGTGTGTCTGTCTGCTCCTGCCTGAGTTTGTGTATTTCTGCCTCTGTATGTGTGTGTCTGTCTGCCCCTGCCTGAGTTTGTGTATTCCTGCCTCTGTATGTGTCTGTCTGCTCCTGCCTGAGTTTGTGTATTCCTACCTCTGTATGTGTGTGTCTGTCTGCCCCTGCCTGAGTTTGTGTATTCCTGCTTCTGTATGTGTGTGTGTGTCTACCCCTGCCTGAGTTTGTGTATTCCTGCCTCTGTATGTGTGTGTCTGTCTGCCCCTGCCTGAGTTTGTTTATTCCTGCCTCTGTATGTGTGTGTCTGTCTGCCCCTGCCTGAGTTTGTGTATTCCTGCTTCTGTATGTGTGTGTCTATCTGCCCCTGCCTGAGTTTGTGTATTCCTGCCTCTGTATGTGTGTGTCTGTCTGCCCCTGCCTGAGTTTGTGTATTCCTGCCTCTGTATGTGTCTGTCTGCTCCTGCCTGAGTTTGTGTATTCCTACCTTTGTATGTGTGTGTCTGTCTGCCCCTGCCTGAGTTTGTGTATTCCTGCTTCTGTATGTGTGTGTCTGCCTGCCCCTGCCTGAGTTTGTGTATTCCTGCCTCTGTATGTGTGTGTCTGTCTGCCCCTGCCTGAGTTTGTTTATTCCTGCCTCTGTATGTGTGTGTCTGTCTGCTCCTGCCTGAGTTTGTGTATTCCTGCCTCTGTGTGTGTGTGTCTGTCTGCTCCTAGCTGAGTTTGTGTATTCCTGCCTCTGTATGTGTGTGTCTACTCCGGTTTATATGTCTATCTATTCCTAATCTTCTCTTTTCCCAAATGTTAACTTCAAAAAGGGGGCTAGTCATTTTTGGCTAGATTACAAGTGGAGAGCTAATTTATTGCGCCCCCATCAAATGGGCAAATTTGCCAGCTTGCAACCGCACAATAATTAATCAGCCAATACAAGTGGCTGTTTATTGCTGCCGCAAGCTCACTCTCTGCTTAATTTTATAAATGTGTCCCAAATTCCCCCAAAGTACAATGGTGTGTATTTTATTAAAAATAAAAATAAAAAGTGTGTGTATTCCTGCCTCTGTATGTGTGTGTCTGTCTGCTCCTGCCTGAGTTTGTGTATTCCTGCCTCTGTATGTGTGTGTCTGTCTGCTCCTGCCTGAGTTTGTGTATTCCTGCCTCTGTATGTGTGTGTCTGTCTGCTCCTGTCTGAGTTTGTGTATTCCTGCCTCTGTATGTGTGTGTCTGTCTGCCCCTGCCTGAGTTTGTGTATTCCTGCCTCGGTATGTGTGTGTCTGTCTGCCCCTGCCTGAGTTTGTGTATTCCTGCCTCTGTATGTGTCTGTCTGCTCCTGCCTGAGTTTGTGTATTCCTACCTCTGTATGTGTGTGTCTGTCTGCCCCTGCCTGAGTTTGTGTATTCCTGCTTCTGTATGTGTGTGTCTGTCTGCCCCTGCCTGAGTTTGTGTATTCCTGCCTCTGTATGTGTGTGTCTGTCTGCCCCTGCCTGAGTTTGTGTATTCCTGCCTCTGTATGTGTGTGTCTGTCTGCCCCTGCCTGAGTTTGTGTATTCCTGCCTCTGTATGTGTGTGTCTGTCTGCTCCTGGCTGAGTTTGTGTATTCCTGCCTCTCTATGTGTGTGTCTGTCTGCCCCTGCCTGAGTTTGTGTATTCCTGCCTCTGTATGTGTGTGTCTGTCTGCTCCTGCCTGAGTTTGTGTATTCCTGCCTCTGTATGTGTGTGTCTGTCTGCTCCTGGCTGAGTTTGTGTATTCCTGCCTCTGTATGTGTGTGTCTGTCTGCCCCTGCCTGAGTTTGTGTATTCCTGCCTCTGTATGTGTGTGTCTGTCTGCTCCTGCCTGAGTTTGTGTATTCCTGCCTCTGTATGTGTGTGTCTGTCTGCTCCTGCCTGAGTTTGTGTATTCCTGCCTCTGTATGTGTGTGTCTGTCTGCTCCTGTCTGAGTTTGTGTATTCCTGCCTCTGTATGTGTGTGTCTGTCTGCCCCTGCCTGAGTTTGTGTATTCCTGCCTCGGTATGTGTGTGTCTGTCTGCTCCTGCCTGAGTTTGTGTATTCCTGCCTCTGTATGTGTGTGTCTGTCTGCCCCTGCCTGAGTTTGTGTATTCCTGCCTCTGTATGTGTCTGTCTGCTCCTGCCTGAGTTTGTGTATTCCTACCTCTGTATGTGTGTGTCTGTCTGCCCCTGCCTGAGTTTGTGTATTCCTGCTTCTGTATGTGTGTGTCTGTCTGCCCCTGCCTGAGTTTGTATATTCCTGCCTCTGTATGTGTGTGTCTGTCTGCCCCTGCCTGAGTTTGTGTATTCCTGCCTCTGTATGTGTGTGTCTGTCTGCCCCTGCCTGAGTTTGTGTATTCCTGCCTCTGTATGTGTGTGTCTGTCTGCTCCTGGCTGAGTTTGTGTATTCCTGCCTCTGTATGTGTGTGTCTGTCTGCCCCTGCCTGAGTTTGTGTATTCCTGCCTCTGTATGTGTGTGTCTGTCTGCTCCTGCCTGAGTTTGTGTATTCCTGCCTCTGTATGTGTGTGTCTGTCTGCTCCTGGCTGAGTTTGTGTATTCCTGCCTCTGTATGTGTGTGTCTGTCTGCCCCTGCCTGAGTTTGTGTATTCCTGCCTCTGTATGTGTGTGTCTGTCTGCTCCTGCCTGAGTTTGTGTATTCCTGCCTCTGTATGTGTGTGTCTGTCTGCTCCTGCCTGAGTTTGTGTATTCCTGCCTCTGTATGTGTGTGTCTACTCCGGCTTATATGTCTGTCTATTCCTAATCTTCTCTTTTCCCAAATGTTAACTTCAAAAAGGGGGCTAGTCATTTTTGGCTAGATTACAAGTGGAGAGCTAATTTATTGCGCCCCCATCAAATGGGCAAATTTGCCAGCTTGCGACCGCACAATAATTAATCAGCCAATACAAGTGGCTGTTTATTGCTACCGCAAGCTCACTCTCTGCTTAATTTTATAAATGTGTCCCAAATTCCCCCAAAGTACAATGGTGTGTATTTTATTAAAAAATTAAAATTGTAGCATTGTTATTTTTTAATAAAATAACTATGCTAGTCAGTTTTTGGGGGCTAAAGTTGGTGGGTGTGACGTGTTAGAAAAAAAAAAACGGCACTGAAAAGTGCCTTTACATTGCGATCTATGGGAAATGTGTGTTCCCAGTAAATATATATGTATTTGCATATATACATATATATTTATGTTTTAATATGTGTATATACACATACTGAGGCCGATTTACCAAATGTCTGTCAGACCTGATTCGACAGTGCGGATCAGGTCTGACAGACATCGCTGAATGCGGAGAGCAATACGCTCTCCAAATTCATCATTGCACCAGCAGTTCACAAGAGCTGCTGGTGCAACACCGCCCCTGCAGACTCAGGGGGTGTCAATCAACCCGATCGTACTCGATCGGGTTGAATTGTGGCGATTCCTGTCCGCCTAATCAGAGCAGGCGGATAGGGTTATGGATCAGCGGTCTTTAGACCGCTGCTCCATAACTTATGTTTCTGGCGAATCTGAAGACTCGCCAGAAACACGGGCCCTCAAACTCCATCCAGAGCTTGATAAATGGGCCTCATTAACTCATAAATATATATTTATAATATTATATACATATATATTTACATCTGCTCCCCATCGCTGCGCGACTTACCCCCTTGGCTGAGCTTTGGTTCTGTGTATGATGGCATCAGAACGAAGCTCCCATTGGTTCTATTGAAGCACACTCTTGTGAGCGCAATGCTTATCAGCAATCATCGCTGTCAACTTGTAATACTAGTACACATTAGCAAAATCGATATTTAGCGCTTACCACTTGTAATCTGACCCTTTATATTTTATCTAACATTTATTTCACCAAAACAATATTTAGCGCTCCACTTGTAATCTGGATTATTTTATATTATTTACATTTAGAGTGCTGTTCCTAAATACCCATACAGCAAGACAGAAATGTATTTTATTAATATGATGACCTACTTTGAGTTCTTGTGAAATATATAAATGATTATTACCTGAAACATGTTGGTGGCCATATTGACAAAAAAAAATGATATTGCGCTAGGTAAAATTAAATAACGCTTTTCCTACAACAACAAATCCCAGAAGAGAGACAGTGTCAGTTGCACTCCACATGGTTTATGAAAGTTTTATGTATTGTTAAAGAAGTATAAATACATTTTTTCATGTTAGACATCTGTTAATGACATAACATGCCCATTGAGGTTTGGTTTCTATCAGCCTAACATTTTAACTTTTAAATTAAACTATTCCGAGCAGCCAACTGCTGACATGATATAAAGCCATTTGATTTTTTAGCAATTAGTAAGATAAATGGATGCTCTGTAATGCCACATTGCTGAAATTATATGTAGCTAAAACAGTTGAATTAATTTACCAAATATAAATTATGCAAATTACCGAACATAACTTTTTGTTATAAATAAATGTCTTTGCATATTTGAATATGTCAACAAATTGAGTAATAATGTTACCTATGTTAATAAAAGTTTATTAGAAACAAATATGGAGAAGAACAGAACAATATTTTGGGAAAGCAACCCTTAAGCATAAAAAAATATACAACACACTCTTAATGTATGAAAACCCCACCAATACTTCTGAACTACTTAGTAGCACACGTTCAATATTATTATTATTATCATTTATTTGTATAGCGCTGCCAAATTCCGTAGCGCTGGGTACAATGATAGGGGTATACAATGACAAGGATTTGTGATAAAATACAAAACATAACAAAACTAAACAAATCTAGTACAGGAGGAAGAGGGCCCTGCTCCAGAGAGCTCACAGTCTACAGGGTTAGGGTGCAGAGACATAAGGTTGGGGTAGCGCGTCACATCGGTTGTAGCTGCAGAAGTGAGTCAGGCAGTTCATGTATTAGTTTGGTTTGGATGAGGGATGGAGGAGAGATGGAAAGACTCTCTGAATAGGTGGGTTTTTCAGGAAGCGTCTGAAGCTATACAAGTTTGGAGACAGTTGGTAGAAAGTTCCAGAGGACAGGAGCAGTACGTGCAAAGTCTTGGAGGTAGGAGTGGGATGTAGAGATAACAGGAGTGGAGAGACGTAGGTCAGAGGTTGATCGATGAGGAAGGGATGGGGAATATTTCACGATGAGAGAGGAAATATAGTTGGGAGTTAGACTGTTGAGTGCTTTAAAAGTTATGGTTAATACTTTAAATTGTATTTTGGAGTGTATGGGGAGCCAGTGTAGAGAATGGCAGAGCAGAGCAGCTGATGTAGATCGGCGACTTAGGTGGATTAGTCTAGCAGAAGTATTAATAACAGATCGGAGGGAGGAGAGGCAGTATTTTGGAAGGCCATTTAGGAGTATATTGCAATAAATCAATGTGTAAGGGTATAGCTGAGTGATATTTAATATATATATATATATATATATATATATATATATATATATATATATATATATATATATATATATATGCAAAATAGAAATGGCTGCAGCACTCCAAGTTAGATTTATAACATTTTTATTACAAGCAGTGAAATACAGGCGACGTTTCGGGCTTCTGCCCTTTCTCAAGCCAAAGGGCAGAAGCCCGAAACGTCGCCTGTATTTCACTGCTTGTAATAAAAATGTTATAAATCTAACTTGGAGTGCTGCAGCCATTTCTATTTTGCATATTAATACCTGTCAAGGTGAGACAGCGGCTGCTTGCACCCTTACCGAGGATAGAATTGGTGCTGGACTTTAACTTGTTTATATATATATATATATATATATATATATATATATACACTGTCATATTGATTAATATTGCACCCATATGAAAGCTGTTTTGACTAAAGGTATTTTGGCCATTTGTAAATGACAGAGGTGGGTGATACTGACCCCCCCCCTCACTACTTAAGATAGCTAAGAGAACAAAAGAATAACATTTGTCCCTATAGTGAAGGCAGGTCATTTCAAGGAGATTTATATCACACCCTCAAGTTTGAACGCCCATATATGGAATCTCCTGCCTAGGATATGTAATAAAATTACAGAAACCCCCTAGGGTCACAGAGACACAATTCTGTACCTTAAGTCAGATAAGCCGAGAGAATATCAGGAAAGTAAGTAATTAGCACGTGTACGATACCCAAATGAGAGTTTCTTTTGAAGGTCTAATGCACATATACGTCTGGAAAAATTTGCTGGCTCAGATAACAGCATATAGGAGGCCAAATTTCATGTGAAATGGTCTGTGTTTAAATTCATATAGTTATAATTCTCAGATTATATAAATAATGTATGTGAATCTAGAAGATTGCCTTAGGCCCAATTTTTTACATATCAGATGAATGTCCTATCGTAAATAGATTTTCAAATATTTAATATGTGCCTCAGACTGTCTAAATAATATATATATATATATATATGTATATATATATATATATATATATATATATATATATATATGAGCCTAAGAAATTATAAATATGCTGTATTGAGTTGAAATGTGTGAATAAACAACCTTTTCTTTTTCCGATATATGCAATAAGTTATCCTATTACTTTTTATCATAGATAGGAGTCCGTACTTTTAATTATTACGAAAGGTGCCACATATTGCTACAGAATTCTATTGCAGGTATGTATGGAATGTGGTACCAGGATATGGGATGCTATGATTCTATGAAGATCAAATATTTAACAGTATAATTACTTACTAATATAATTGATAAATATACCCCATGTTTGGACTTGTAAACACGTGCTCAGTTTTAGATTAAATGGGCCATGTACTTGACAGATAAGTTTGTTAAAATCATGAAATAATGAGTATATTAAATATACGTTTTAAAAATATATAAGAATATTTTTGTAGTAGTATTGCAAACAAAGCTGCATTCCGTTGTCTGTTGCCCTACGGTGTTTGATGCGAGAATTGCAACCAAAAGGTATTTGGCTGTTCAGAGAGGCATTTCCAAATAACCAATGAGAGACAAGCTGTGACAGGGTGTATACAAATTCTATTGGAGTGATTCAGAGAATGAAGGAGTTTTCTATCACAGATATAGGCTTAACACATGGCAAAAGGGTAGAGTCACTTGACTAACAGAAAAATACACAGACTTGGGGATAGTATTTTCCCTGTAATTTTATTGGAACCCTTTCTTGTGGATAAGAAAGATAATTTTGTGATTTATATTTTTTAATAGATTTTAACAAAGGTATTCTATAACTAAATTGCCGCTGTAATTTGTAAGTCTAAATTATAGGAGTTCCATAGTCCTGTGTAGTTTAGAAATATTTATATTTGTGCTAAATAATTCTATTGCTGGATAAGAATTTGTATACTATATTTATTAACTCAGTTTCATTTATTGTGAAGTCATTTAAGAACTACACATAAATTGGCTATTGTGTTGATAATATACACATTTCTCTAGTTGTAGTGAATTAAACATTGTAAGTAGTGATCTATATTTTGGCACTGAATTAGAGTTGCAGATTATTATAAATTGTTCTGGTATAATTTATGTGTGGTGTTTAATAAGTGATTCATTTGGAATTAAGATTAATTTACAGAAATATATTTATATAGCTTGCTTGTATAGAATATTGTAACAGCATAGACATATATATTTGACCATAATTAATAAGCTATTTACTACGTAAATATAATCATTGTGTATATAAAGGTAACTGATCAAAACTAAGGATTTAAGATTACATTTTAGTTAGAATTTTTGTTAGGTAAATATATATATATATATATATATATATATATATATATATATATATATATATATATATATATATATATAATACGTTAGAGGTTACCACTGATAAAGAGTATAATTAATATTGTAACCTAGGTTATATCTAACACGCCGGAGTACACTGCTGAGATAATATTTATAGTGATATTGTAACAGATATAATAGTATATACAAATGCGTGACAAAATAAGGGAATGAATAAGTATTTTTTTAGTTTTTTGAGTAAGGAAGGGACGAATTCTGGAAATGTTGCGTAGGTGTGAACGGCAGGATTTGGTAAGTGCTTGTATATGTGGGATGAATGTGAGTTCTAAAGTCTAGTGTGACCCCAAGACAGCGGACCTGGGGTGAGGTGATAAGAATAGAGTCTCCAACCTTCAGAGAAATGTCAGGTGTTGGATGTCTCGAAGTGGGGGGAATAAGAAGCAGCTCAGTTTTGGACAGATTGAGTTGGAGGTAGTGTGAAGAGATCCAAGTAAATTGCAGAGAGGCAGTTGGAAATCTGGTTGAGTAAAGGGGGAGAGATATCAGCAGAGGAAAGATAGATTTGGGTATCATCAGCATATAAGTGGTACTGGAATCCAAAGGAGGCTATGGTCTCTATTTATCAAAGTCTGGCGGACCTGATCCGACAGTGCGGATCAGGTCCGCCAGACCTCGCTGAATACGGAGAGCAATACACTCTCCGTATTCAGCATTGCACCAGCAGCTCACAAGAGCTGCTAGTGCAACACCGCCCCCTGCAGACTCGTGGCCAATGGGCCCCAGCAGGGGGGTGTCAATCAATCCGATCGTACTCGATCGGGTTGAATTGCGGCGATGTCTGTCCGCCTGCTCAGAGCAGACAGATAGGTTATGAAACAGCGGTCTTTAGACCGCTGCTTCATAACTGGTGTTTCTGGCGAGCCTGCAGGCTCACCAGAAACACGGGGCCTCAAGCTCTATCCGGAGCTTGATAGATAGGCCCCTATAAGTTTTCCAAGGGAGCATTTATAGACAGAGAAAAGCAAGGGACCCAAAACAGAGCCTTGCCGTACTCCAACTGAGAGAGGCATAGGATCAAAAGATATGTTGTTAAAGGAAACTGAAAATAAGCGATTTAAGACATATGAGCCAAACCAGGAGAGGGCTGTGTCTCGGATGCCAAATTAATGTAGTATTTTTAGGAGGAGGAGATGGTCGACTGTGTCAAAAGCAGTGGACAGGTCAAGAAGAATTAGTAAGGAGTAGTGGCCTTTTGCTTTAGCTGATAACAGGTCATTTGTGTTTAGGGTGGAAAGCAGACTGTAGTGGATCAAGAATGGAGTTAGTTGTGAGAAATTGAATTTAGCAGATTATAGACCAGTCGTTCCAATACTTTTGAAGCACACGTTCCACATATTACCCATCTGGATGTAATATGAAATTAATTACATGGGTAGACATAAATGATGAAAGATAAGTTTGGTCATCAACAGACCATAAACTAAAGAGCTATTAATAAAGTCAAGAAACAAACAATGAGTTTTTTAATAGATTATGTGGATAATGTAATATTTTTGAGAAGGCAGTTTGAAGTATTATTTGCACTTATAATGTGTAATATGAGAGAGAAGACATGGGGGTATATTTACCAAGCAGCGGATGCTGCTTATTCCGTGCGAGCCTTCCGGCTCGCCGGAAACAGAAGTTAAGAATCAGCGGTCTTAAGACCACTGCTCCTTAACTCGTCCGACACCTTTTAGGTGGTGGTCTGCAATCATCCGATCAGATACGATCGGGATGATTGATACCCCCTGCTAGCAGTCGATTGGCCGTGAATGTGCAGGGGGCGGCATTGCACAAGCGTATAACAAGAAATGCTTGTGCAATGTTAAATGCTGACAGCATATGCTGTCGGCATTTAGCGATGTCAGGTGGACATGATTCGCTACAGCGAATCATGTCCGCCCACCATTTGATAAATCGGCCCCTTTATGTGTATTGTCAAGGTAGACAGCGTAATCAAAGGAAATTATTTAATTGTATTTTTGTTTATTTAGTTTCTGCAAGAAACTGAGAAATTAAAATATTGTTTAAGCAAGTGATCAATTTATATTACTAACAGTGGAGGCTCCTCTATAGGAGCGGCAGGGGCAGCGCATCACAATTTTTGGGGGCAAAAAAAATAAAATATAAAATAAAGTAAAATCATTTTATCCTTTTTTATTTAATTTTTTATTCTAAGTTGTGGCAGTCAGGTTACTTATTCTTTTAGGAGGTGCATGGTGGTGAGGGTTAGCTTAAAATAATAATTTAAAAAAAATAATACTAATTAAAAAAAACATGCTGTCAGACTCTATGGGCATTTTTTGAAATATGCCCTATCTGAGAGCACTTTAAGCATGCCCAGTCTGTCCCATAAGATGTTTCTTAATGTCACCCATTTGGTTTTGATAAGACTGTTTTCTCACAGACGTCTTTAAAGGGCTCCTAGCCTCTGATTGGCCAGGCTTACAGTAAGAGTGGGGGGGGGTTGTTTGTGCTTATTTTGCTTTCATTTCTATCTCTACCCCTCACATGTGGTGCCCTGCTGACAAGACATGCTGAGCAAAGATCAATTACAGCCTGTGAGGAAGGAGGGGATGGCACAGGGGTCAAAGCAGAGATGCCTGTGCTGTGAAATTAAACCAGGTGGGTCATTTTTTCTCAATGGCCATTTAGGAATAACTAGCCATATTATGAATAGCCATTGCACCTGTATGGTAACTGCCACCTCTGCTTTCTTATTTGCAGAATCAAGGGGGAATTAACTTTTTCTTTTATTTATTATTTTTTTCTAAAATATGGATTTATTTTTTTACAATGGTGGTGGTCTAGAGGAGAGAGCTCTAACTAGCACTAGTTATTTAGCACGGGAGTTAGGTAGGCAGGGCAGGCTATAACTTTGCATAGGCTCCTCGTGCTGGGATGATATCCACAATTGTACAAAAATAGTGAGGTATGGATGAGGTTTGAGACTTAACTGCAGCCACAACTGGGGGCCTAGAATACCTAGAATTCAGGCAAGTTTGTGTTCTTAGATTTTGTTGTTTTTAAACTCTGTGCAGCTAAATCCTTCATATCATTATGACAGGCAGACATCCAACACACTCAGAACAGTGCATAAAGCTTATAACTTGGACTGGTATTTCTGTTATGCTAGCAAGCAAAATAGAATCTCTGTGCACTATTCTGAGTGTGCCGAATGCTGCCTGTCATAATGAAATGCCGCATTTAGCACAACCATCTCTGGCAGCAGTCAGACTAATGTATTTTCACTACAGTAGTTATCTACATCTGCTTCTCTGCACATACATAAACAGTAACAGGGGTAATGAGGACATTGCTAGTAATGTATGAGAGAATCCTGTTCTTCTGTTTTTTTAAACAGGGAGATGTACTGTATATAAAGATTAGTAGATGGAGAGCTGATTTTGTGTACAGAGATCACTGTGAGTAAAGATAGTGTGTGCGTGTGTATCAAGAGATCAGGGTATAACACACTATGCATATGTGTCAGGACAGATATTTTTGCTATGGGAAATTATTGTGGGCCTGTACAGTGCAGTCATTGGCATCTATGGAAAGAGTGAATGTTCCCTTTGGTTTTACACATCTGCAGTCAGATTCTTGGGCAGAGATATAAAAAAAAATGAAGCACAATATAAGACACGTGATCCATCATTCAAAAATGTAGAATCTTTTTTTCACATAATCATTTGAACTAGGGTTGCACTGATACCGATACTAGTATTGGTATTGGTGTCGATACCGAGTATTTGCATGAGTACTAGTACTTGTGCAAATTCTCCGATACTTAAACCATCTTGTGTTTTTTTTCCAAACTGCATGTTCCCATTTAATTTGAAGCTGGAGTGGAGACTTAACTAAAAATTCTTCACTTCTGTTCTGCCAATACAAATTGCTGTTATTTGTATTATTGAATCCTAATATTATATTTAATATAATAATATGTATTAATAATTATTATATATAATAATATATTTTACTAATTAAAAAAAAATATTCTAATTGCTAGATTGCCTGTTTTACTGCTAGTTCTCATCTTGCACAATTATGTTTAAAACATACTGTACTCTGAGGAACATCCTTAGCTTATATAATTGCAGGAAGAGTTTTCATATGAAAAATTAAGTTAATTCCTATAAACACTCATCCTACAATTATAAGACTTAGATTTAGATTACATTTGACAAGCTCTGTTCACATTACCAACTCCATATACTTTAATGTAGTCAGACATGTAATGAGGGCATTGGTAAAGCTTACCAGTCAAATGTAATCTAGCCCATCGTGTTGTTCTCCATGATTAAACAGTGGACAGTTATATTTTTAACTGTATTGCACTTTTGGTTGTTTGTGATTTTACATTTGTTATTTATTGTTGTTATCAATATATTTCATTGTAATATTTTTATTTTTAAACATGTTCTGAAATGTCTTCAAGTTTTTAAAACCTTGTGATAACAAGCAGATAAAACTGTTTTATTATTTCATAATGTCTTTTGAGTTACAGTTTTTCATAATTATAAAGAAGCTATATTAAATAATTAGTGTGTATTGTGCTCGGTAACTGTCACATTATTATTATTATTATTATTATTATTATTATTATTATTATTATTATTATTATCCGGTATTTGTAGAGCGCCAACAGGTTCCACATGACATAAACAAAAGTATCATAATTGGTATCGGCGTGTAATAGAAAAAAATTATTGGAACTTGTACTCTGTCTTAAAAAATGGTATTGTGCAACCCTAATTTGAACCTCTGTCACACAATGTATGTGAGTTTTTTCAGTTGGAGTGCTCTAAAACTATGTCTGTTTTTAACTAAAAGTAAGCCCATATACCCATGTGACATCCCGCATTAAAAAAGAGGGGAGTGCTTGTCATAGCAACATTGATTTCAACCTGTACAAATAAAAAAAAAATATATATATATATGTTGCGGGTAAAGTAAGAAATTGGAGAATCCTAGCATTACCCGGGTAAACCTAACATTACCCAAGCAGCTGTGGGTAAAGCCCAATGTAAATCTTCTCAGATTGCATCGAGTCACCACATCAAACATATATATGATGGACTGTAATTCACACATCTTCACTATCTTTTTTGCCTCCATCTGGGGAGTTCAAGGGGCGCAAAGCCCCCCTTGTAAACTTCATTCCCCAAGTTTCACTTGGGGTGGATGCCAGAGAATCGGCGGGGCACCTTCCTTGAACCCCCCCAGGAAGAGGAAAAAAATAGTGTAGATGTGGGAATTCCATTCCATGGGCTTTACCCACAGCTGCTTGGTTAATGTCTGATTTACCCATGTAATCCTAGGCTTACCCGGATTTCTGACTTTACCTGTAACACACATATGTATATATATATATATATATATATATATATATATATATATATATATAGAGAGAGAGAGAGAGAGAGAGAGAGAGAGAGAGAGAGAGAGAGAGAGAGAGAGAGAGAGAGAGAAAGAGAGAGAGAGAGAGACATTTGATGGGTGGAGCTTTATTTCAAGGGATCGGCTCTAGTGCTCCACCACCTTCAAAATTCACCACCCGCCACTGATTATTAATCCTCCTTCTGAATGCAAAATCTGATGCATTTTGTTCCTCTTGAAAATCTTGAGCGTCATGTATTTAGATCTGCCAAATTTCCGTTTTCAAAGAAAACACCAGGTAATAACCCTTTCTCATTAGTTGTTGTCTATGAAATGAAATATTGGTTTCTATCAAATAATGTAGGTTTCTCAAGTTTGAATCTGGGTTTACTTCCTCCATTGTTTTCTTCTACTTTACTCTAGTTTTTTTACGACAAGTTGGATGTTCTTGGATGTTTGCCCAAATAAAGCAACGTAGTTTGCACTCAAATGTAGGAAAATCAGTTTTACACATACAAGGTTTGTAAACAATATAAAGGAGAAGCATCTTAAATATGAATCATACTTGTCAATTTTAATTGTGCTCTAAGCCTTAAAAGTAAAAAAGATACTGTATATATGTCTATTAGAAAGGCCAATATATTGAGATCCTATAAAAGATCAACGTACAGATTAAAAGTTGCACGCTCATTTTTTTTCTTGCTTTTTCGCTAAATGCACTCAAAGTAAAAAAATTAGTGTACCAACGTTAATGCGCATATTACAAGTTGAACGTAAAATGTTAGCCCAAGAGCAAAAGACTCAGGTGCGCTAACTTCAGGATTTCGGATATTGTGACCGTGCTAACTCCTTCTGCCTATAGACTTCTACTGGGCACACTGAAGGAATGCCTAATAGTTATCACTTGCACACTAAGCCTACACTGTTCTAGATCAATTGCACTAAAGCTGAAGGTGCTATAGGAATAATTTGCATTCCTATGTTCTTCACATGGAAGAAAATATTATTTATATATATATATATATATATATATATATATATATATATATATATATATATATATATATATAAAAATACATATTTATATATATATATATATATATATATATATATATATATATATATATATATATATATCTCAATGTAGATTGATTCACCTTTAGTGTTTTAGATATTACACATATTGTACTTTAATCTGATATTCAGTTAGTTTATAACAACCTAATGTAAACGCATAACTTTTGTGCTACTTTTTTATGTTAGGAAACTTAAATCCTATTCACTCCATAGGGGTGTGCCTGAGCTTAATGAAACGCATTAGGGATCATATGAAATGAACCTTCAGCGTTATCTGTCTTAAAGCAATAGGCTTGAAGCCTACTTATAAAAAGAAACTCTTGGAACATATAAATAACATCAGAGGGTTTCAAAGAACTAACAGCTAGATTACGAGTTTTGCGTTATGAGTCAAATAGCATTGTTATGGCCCATAACGCTTAATTTTCCCTATGCTGCTACAAGTCTTGTCATTATAGGTGTACCACACACCTTTTAGCCAGTCACGCAACGTCAGTACCCTTTTTCAATGGGACTCCCATTGCGCCTGTATTACGAGTTTGCCTGGGAGGCCAAAAAGTGAGCGGCACACTCTATAACCACAAGATCTGTACCGCCATCTAAAGTCAGTAGTTATGGGTTTTACGTTACAAAGCTGTACCATAAAAATCATAACTAAAGTGTTGAAAAGTACACTAACACACATAAACTACCTATTAACCCATAAACTGAGGCCCTCCCGCATCGCAAAGACTATAATAAAGTTATTAACCCCTAATCTGCCACTCCGGACATTGCCGCCACTATTCAAATGTATTAACCCCTATTCCGCCGCTCCCCGACATCGTTGCCACTATAATAAACCTATTAACCCCTAAACCGCCGCCCTCCCACATCGCAAACACTATTTAAATATAATTAACCCCTAATCTGCCGTCCGCTCACACCACTGCTATAATAAACCTATGAAGCCCTAAACCGCAAGCCCCCCACAACAAAATATACTATAATAAACCTATTAACCCCTAAACCGAAAGCCCCTACAACGAAATATACTAAAATAGACTATTAACCCCTAAACCTAACGTCCCCCTAACTTTATATTAAAATTACAATTTCCATATCTTAAATTAAAACTTACCTGTCAAATTAAATAAATTAATTTTAAACTAACAATTTATCAAAAATAAAAAAGAATTACACCTAATCTAATAGCCCTATCAAAATAAAAAGTCCCTCCCCCAAATAAAAAAACCCTAACCTACAATAAACTACCAATAGTTCTTAAAAGGGCCTTTTGTGTGGCATTCCCGCAAAGAAATCAGCTCTTTTACCTGTAAAAAAAAATACAAACACCCCCCCAACAGTAAAACCCACCACCCAACCAACACCCCCAAATAAAAAACCTATCTAAAATAACCTAAGCTCCTCATTGCCCTGAAAAGGGCATTTGCATGGGCATTGCCCTTAAAAGGGCACTTAGCTCTTTTACATGCCCAGACCCAATAGGATTTGAGCAGCTCTCATCCTATTGGCTGTTCCAATCAGGAACAGCCAATAGGATGAGAGCTTAATCCTATTGACTGATTGGAACAGCCAATAGGATTTTAGCAGCTCTAATCCTATTGGCTGATTGAAATCTTTCAGCCAATAGGAATGCAAGGGACGCCATCTTGGATGGCGTCACTTGCATTGAAGTTCCAGTTTACGGCAGTGACCGTAGGAAGAGGAGCTCCGCACCGGATGTCGTCAGGATGGATCCACTCCAGTTATATTGTAGCTAGATTAGGTTTTATTTTACAGGTAAGTTTGTATTTAGTTTAAAATAGTTATTATTTAGTTAATAATTGTAACTTTTGTTTATCTGTATTTTAATTATGTTAAAGTTAGGTGGTGTTAGGCTTAGGATTCCGTTAGGGTTAGGTTTAGAGGTTAATGGATTTATTTAGTGGTAGTGATGTGGGAGGCCAGAGGTTTAGGGTTTAATAACTTTAGTATAGCGGCAGATTAGGGGTTAATAGTTTTATGTAGGTGGCGGCAATGTTGAGGGTGGCAGATTAAGGGTTAATAACTGTATGTAGGTGGCGGCGATGTCGGAGGCAGCAGATTAGGGGTGTTTAGACTCTGGGTTTATGTTAGGGTGTTAGGTTTAAACGTAACTTTTTCCTTCCCCACAGATATCAATGAGGCTACGTTACGGAGCTTTTCATTCTGCGATCGCAGGTGTTAGGCTTTTTTTTTGCAGGCTCTCCCCATTGATGTCTATGGGGAAATCGTGCATGAGCACGTCAAAGCTACGCTTGATTTCGGTGTGGTATGGAGCTCAACACAACCATTTTGACCGCACAAGTCTGCTTTTTTAAAACTTGTAATAGCAGCGCTAAAATGAGGTGAAATAACGTAGCTTTTGTGGCGGTCGTTAAAATCCCTATAGCGCTCAAAACTCATATTCTAGCTGAATGTATTTCTGAACATTACAGTCTAGTACACAACAAAAATCCTAAATGTTATAAATATACAATTTAAGAATTTGTGCCACCTACTAAAAATGGTACTGATAGACTTAAAATCTTAAGGCAAAGAGAAACTTTTTGGATCCACTACATGAATACTCTAAAACCGTTGAGTCTAAATAAAGATATTAAAGGGACACTGAACCCAAATGTTTCTTTCATGATTCAGATAGAGCATGCAATTTTACGCAACTTTCTAATTTACTCCTATTATTCTTTGTTTTCTTGCTATCTGTATTTGAAAAAGAAGGCATCTAAGCTTTTTTGGGGGTTCAGCACTCTGGACAGCATTTTTTATTGGTGGATGAATTTATCCACCAATCAGCAAGGACAACTCAGGTTATTCACCAAAAATGGTCCGGCATCTAAACTTACATTCTTGAATTTCAAATAAAGATACCAAGAGAATAAAGAAAATTTGATAATAGGAGTAAATTAGAAAATTGCTTAAAATGTCATGCTCTATCTGAATCACAAAAGAAAAAAAAATGGGTTCAGTGTCCCTTTAATATAGTTGCATTAATTTAAACATATCTTTCAAATCTTTTACCTACACAATGGCTTCCAAAATTGCTATATATATTTTGCTCCCTATTCTGATGTGCCCTGTCATTCCTAAGGTCCACTGTACTATTCGTTACTTGTAGTCTGTAACCTAGCAACTACCATGGATATATAGATGTGTAGATTGTAACCCCACACACACACACACACACACACACACTCTTCTAACAAAGGGACACTGAACCCAATTTTTTTCTTTTGTGATTCAGATAGAGCATGACATTTTAAGCAACTTTCTAATTAACTCATGTTATTACATTTTCTTCATTCTCTTGGTATCTTTATTTGAAATGCAAGTATGTAAGTTTAGATGCCAGCACATTTTTGGTAAACAACCTGGGTTGTTCTTGCTGATTGGTGAATAAATTCATCCACCAATAAAAAAGTGCTGTCCAGAGTTCTAAACTAATATAAAAGCTTAGATGTCTTCTTTCTCAAATAAAGATAGCAAGAGAACGAAGAAAAAATGACAATAGGAGTAAATTAAAAAGTTGCTTAAAATTGCATGCTCTATCTGAATCACAAAAGAAAAAAATTTGGGTTCAGTGTCCCTTTAACCGCCACATACATCTGATGGCCTTTTAGCTTCAATTTGAATTTTAAAGTTACACTTATTTTTTGTTCCCATTACTACCATACCATGCGTTTGAAGTATTTTAATTTGGGTACACAATTTTCATTCATTCCAATCAACATTTAACCACACACGGCCATCTCTTTCAAATTCTGTTGACAACTAAATGCATGGGTTTGCAAGATAGTCCGTGATTGGCCACATCTCCGATTACGTAACTATACGTAAGCCTTTCATTCACACTCTACTTTTTATATCTAACTGCATGTGCTCGCTAGACAATCTGTGATTGGTTATAACCCCAATCACGTGACAATGTGTATAGCTTTTTTCATCCAATACACACCATACTTCACAGGGATACCCGATACCTCTGATGAAGATGCCTTGATTGCTTTGAAACTCGTAAGGACCTTGGTGGGCCTCCCGGTTTATATATTATACTTTATACTAATTGTTATACTTTGATCCAGCAGATTTATTTTGCCAGTTGCACTTTCATTTATGGACTACGTTCAACTTCTCTGTAAAATCAGATTAGCTGCATGTTATATGCCTCTTATATACCAGTGTATCATCTGTATGCAATGCCATACCCTTATATGTGATTGAGGTCACTTTGTGTAAGTGTATCATCTGTATGCAATGCCATACCCTTATATGTGATTGAGGTCACTTTGTGTAAGCACATATGTTTTTTTTGTACTTATATATAAGATTATTTTAAAAATACTGCCCTATATCCAGATGTTATCTGTCTCCCTCTTATACACCCTGTGAGGATTTTTCCTCTACTACAGACACTAGTTCCAAGGGAGGAAAACATACCACACTCCAGCAGGCATTAAAGCGAGGATACAGTGGCAGATGCCACATTTGCTCTCCGCTTGAACCTCTTACCTCATAGGATTGAGGTAGTTCTCTATAAGTAGACATTGTCTCCATATGCCTGATATACACTGACCTTTTACTTGTTTTTTATTGAAAACTGTTATTTGTTGCTTTTATACTGTATTTTTTATCTATGGACAAATTAACTCCAAACTCTATTGTTCTTTGTCATATCTTTTAACACCAGTTCCTGCAGATTTGTGCACTAGGATTTCTCTTTCTTGCTTTCCAATCTCTTGTACCTTTGTCTGGTCAGGGAATGAAACCGGCAAACCCACTATTCATAATAGCAGCACATATATTTCTCCAGTGAATTAATCTATACACATATCACACTAGGTCTAGCGCTTATGGTAATATCTTTTTTACCTTCTCTTTCTAACCTATATACACATGTATAAACACACACACACACTTTATACATATATATATATATATATATATATATATATATATATATATATATATATATATATATATATATATATATATATATATATATATATATATAGAAATAGAAATAAAAAAAAGACAGCACTCACTGGACTTAAAGGTAAAAAATAACTTTTAATTATGCATAGTTAAAATGGGGGATAGGCATGACGTTTTGATGCTGTACTAGCATCTTTATCAAATGTCCCAAGGTAAAGAAGGTGATGCTTCAGGGTAGGTGCACCATCAGCATGATGCCCCAAGGAAGACATGTTTGAAATGGCAGCCGATAGTTTTGTTAAAGGAATCCATCCATTCCGGGCTAGCGCAATACATAGACCACCATCTCCAACCAGTTGTTAGCAATTCTTTCTCTTATTTGCAGGATTCTACTGCTATGATTTGAAAGCTCAGGGAGTTTGGTAAACTTAATGATGATGATATACTAGTGACTATGGATGTTGACAGCCTCTATACCGTTATTCTCCATGCAAGGGGTTTGGAGGCTGTCAGATCCATAGCGACTGGAAACCAACACTACACTGGTCCACCTTTGGAATTTATATTGGAGCTTATGGAACATTGTTTGACAAAAAACTAATTTTCTTTTGAATAATTTCTATAATCTTCAGGTGGCTGGAACAGCCATGGGGTCAAATATGGCCCCAGTATATGCAAACATTTATATGTTATGGTACGAGCTTGAGATAATGAAACCATCACAACATCCCAGTACCAGGATGTACACCAGGTATATAGACAATCTGTTCCTTGTGTGGAGTGGCAGCCCTGAAGGTCTAGAAAATTGGGTAGATAACTTAAATCAGGGGAAAATATCCATTCAATTTAAGATAGAATATAATGTAAATCAAATACATTTCCTTGACCTTAATATCTTTAAAGTAAGACATGACCAGGGGATTAGATTCAGTACTTCACTATATACTAAAACCATAGACAGGAATTCATTATAATTAGCCTCTAGCTACCACCCTCGACACCAAAAGATGGGGGTTATCTCCTCT
The DNA here is from genome assembly GCF_027579735.1 of Bombina bombina. Taxonomy (NCBI): domain Eukaryota; kingdom Metazoa; phylum Chordata; class Amphibia; order Anura; family Bombinatoridae; genus Bombina; species Bombina bombina. Next base: position 303,703,438 of record NC_069504.1, on the reverse strand, counting down.
CAACTCACTAGAGTGGTAAGAAACAACTCTGAGCCAGAGTCATGTAAATCCCAGCTTGATTCTATGTGTGACAAACTTAAGACAAGAAACTATGACATAAAAGATATCCTAGCCACCAGACTCAAATTGGACTCTTATAATCAAGAGAAGCAAATAGTGACAAAAAATGCCCTAAGGTAATAGACCAACAACTGAATTTTGTTACAACCTTTAGCCCAATACATTCCACCATACAAAAAGCTGTACGCAACAGATGGTATATCCTGGGGACGGACAAAAGTCTCGCCAATTGGAAACAAAAACCAGCAAGGCTGGTGTACAGGAGAGCAAGAAACATTAGGGACCTACTGGTAAAAACAGATCCCAAGGGTTGTTACCAAACTGACTCATGGTTACAACCTAGAAGGATGGGATGTTTTCGGTATGGAGAATGGGTGACTTGTAACACTATGCAGACTGGGGACTCTTTCCAACACCCACATAAAAATAAATGATACTCCATACGACATCGCCTTATATGTAATAGTACCTTTGTCATCTACATATTGATCTGCCCATGTTCCCTGTTCTATGTGGGCAAAACTATTACTCTGTTCAAGGACAGGATGGCCATCCATAGATGTTCGATTAGAGAGGCCCTAAAGAAAGGCAAATTTGACCTCCCAGTGGCACAGCACTTTGTTACACACAAACACAACATGTCAAGTCTGCGCTGCATGGTAATTGATCATGTCCCATCACAAAAGAGGGGGGGGGGTGATCATGCCAGGATGCTCCTACAATTGGAATCCAGATGGATTTTTATGCTGGACACTGTGTCCCTGAAGGGACTGAACATAAAACTTTATTTTGGGCCATTTATTGGCTAAATGAGGATCTATGAGTCAAAAACACTAAACAATTGTATGATTATCCTCTTTTTTCCTTTTCTCCTGATTATTCGCCTTCCCCCTATTAGGTGCAGTGGGACATTTATATGTTTTTATACCTTTTCCTTCCCTTTAGTTACATACAGTGACACTAGCCCTCCATCTTGCGCCATCTATACTGGACATTACGCTGTACATAGCCTGACATCCACCCTCCAAACATGGATTAAAACCTATGAGTATAAGAACCCGCTAGATGTGGGGCACAAACATGGAGCATATTCTTCTATAGCATCTTTATAAAATGTCCCAAGGTAAAGAAGGTGATGCTTCAGGGTAGGTGCACGATCAGCGTGATGCCCCAAGGAAGACATGTTTGAAATGGCAGCTGATAGTTTTGGTAAAGGAATCAATCCATTCAGGGCTAGCGCAATACATAGACCACCATCTCCAACCAGTTGTTAGCAATTCTTTCTCTTATTTGCAGGATTCTACTGCTATGATTTGAAAGCTCAGGGAGTTTGGTAAACTTAATGATGATGATATACTAGTGACTATGGATGTTGACAGCCTCTATACGGTTATTCCCCATGCAGGGGGTTTGGAGGCTGTCAGATCCATAACGACTGGAAACCAACACTACACTGGTCCACCTTTGGAATTTATATTGGAGCTTATGGAACATTGTTTGACAAAAAACTAATTTTCTTTCGAATAATTTCTATAATCTTCAGGTGGCTGGAACAGCCATGGGGTTAAATATGGCCCCAGTATATGCAAACATTTATATGTTATGGTACAAGCTTGAGATAATGAAACCATCACAACATCCCAGTTTCAGGATGTACACCAGGTATATAGACAATCTGTTCCTTGTGTGGAGTGGCAGCCCTGAAGGTCTAGAAAATTGGGTAGATAACTTAAATCAGGGGAAAATATCCATTCAATTTAAGATAGAATATAATGTAAATCAAATACATTTCCTTGACCTTAATATCTTTAAAGTAAGACATGACCAGGGGATTAGATTCAGTACTTCACTATATACTAAAACCATAGACAGGAATTCATTATAATTAGCCTCTAGCTACCACCCTCGACACCAAAAGATGGGGGTTATCTCCTCTCAACTCACTAGAGTGGTAAGAAACAACTCTGAGCCAGAGTCAGGTAAATCCCAGCTTGATTCTATGTGTGACAAACTTAAGACAAGAAACTATGACATAAAAGATATCCTAGCCACCAGACTCAAATTGGACTCTTATAATCAAGAGAAGCAAATAGTGACAAAAAATGCCCTAAGGTAATAGACCAACAACTGAATTTTGTTACAACCTTTAGCCCAATACATTCCACCATACAAAAAGCTGTACGCAACAGATGGTATATCCTGGGGACGGACAAAAGTCTCGCCAATTGGAAACAAAAACCAGCAAGGCTGGTGTACAGGAGAGCAAGAAACATTAGGGACCTACTGGTAAAAACAGATCCCAAGGGTTGTTACCAAACTGACTCATGGTTACAACCTAGAAGGATGGGATGTTTTCGGTATGGAGAATGGGTGACTTGTAACACTATGCAGACTGGGGACTCTTTCCAACACCCACATAAAAATAAATGATACTCCATACGACATCGCCTTATATGTAATAGTACCTTTGTCATCTACATATTGATCTGCCCATGTTCCCTGTTCTATGTGGGCAAAACTATTACTCTGTTCAAGGACAGGATGGCCATCCATAGATGTTCGATTAGAGAGGCCCTAAAGAAAGGCAAATTTGACCTCCCAGTGGCACAGCACTTTGTTACACACAAACACAACATGTCAAGTCTGCGCTGCATGGTAATTGATCATGTCCCATCACAAAAGAGGGGGGGGGTGATCATGCCAGGATGCTCCTACAATTGGAATCCAGATGGATTTTTATGCTGGACACTGTGTCCCTGAAGGGACTGAACATAAAACTTTATTTTGGGCCATTTATTGGCTAAATGAGGATCTATGAGTCAAAAACACTAAACAATTGTATGATTATCCTCTTTTTTCCTTTTCTCCTGATTATTCGCCTTCCCCCTATTAGGTGCAGTGGGACATTTATATGTTTTTATACCTTTTCCTTCCCTTTAGTTACATACAGTGACACTAGCCCTCCATCTTGCGCCATCTATACTGGACATTACGCTGTACATAGCCTGACATCCACCCTCCAAACATGGATTAAAACCTATGAGTATAAGAACCCGCTAGATGTGGGGCACAAACATGGAGCATATTCTTCTATAGCATCTTTATAAAATGTCCCAAGGTAAAGAAGGTGATGCTTCAGGGTAGGTGCACGATCAGCGTGATGCCCCAAGGAAGACATGTTTGAAATGGCAGCTGATAGTTTTGGTAAAGGAATCAATCCATTCAGGGCTAGCGCAATACATAGACCACCATCTCCAACCAGTTGTTAGCAATTCTTTCTCTTATTTGCAGGATTCTACTGCTATGATTTGAAAGCTCAGGGAGTTTGGTAAACTTAATGATGATGATATACTAGTGACTATGGATGTTGACAGCCTCTATACGGTTATTCCCCATGCAGGGGGTTTGGAGGCTGTCAGATCCATAACGACTGGAAACCAACACTACACTGGTCCACCTTTGGAATTTATATTGGAGCTTATGGAACATTGTTTGACAAAAAACTAATTTTCTTTCGAATAATTTCTATAATCTTCAGGTGGCTGGAACAGCCATGGGGTTAAATATGGCCCCAGTATATGCAAACATTTATATGTTATGGTACAAGCTTGAGATAATGAAACCATCACAACATCCCAGTTTCAGGATGTACACCAGGTATATAGAAAATCTGTTCCTTGTGTGGAGTGGCAGCCCTGAAGGTCTAGAAAATTGGGTAGATAACTTAAATCAGGGGGAAATACCCATTCAATTTAAGATGGAATATAATGTAAATCAAATACATTTCCTTGACCATAATATCTTTAAAGTAAGACATGACCAGGGGACTAGATTCAGTACCTCACTATATACTAAAACCACAGACAGGAATTCATTATAGTTAGCCTCTAGCTACCACCCTTGACACCAAAAGATGGGGGTTATCTCCTCTCAACTCACTAGAGTGGTAAGAAACAACTCTGAGCCAGAGTCATGTAAATCCCAGCTATAATAAGATATCAACCCCTATTCAGCCACTCCCGACATTGTTGCCACTATATAAAGTTATTAACCCTTAAAACTCTCGCATCCCACATCACTGCCACTAAAGAAACATATTAACCCCTAAACCGCCAGCCCCCCACATCGCAAAAAAACTAAATTAAACTATTAACCCCCAAACCTAATAACCCCGTAACTTTATATTAAAATTACAAGATCCCTATCTTAAAATAAATAAAAACTTACCTGGGAAATTAAAAAAAACTAAGTTTAAACTATATATTAAACTAACATTACTATTATACTAAAATTAAAATAACTATCAATTAAATAAATTAAATTACGCTACTAAAAAAATTAAATCTACAATTACAAAAAATAAAAAATACTAAATTACAAAAGATAAAAAAATACTTTATAATAATACTTTATAATAATAATTGCAGAAATAATGAAATTATCCAAAATAAAAACAATTACACCTAATCTTATAGCCCTATAAAAATAAAAAAGCCCCCCCAAAATAAAAAACCCTAGCCTACAATAAACTACCAATAGCCCTTAAAAGGGCCTTTTGTAGGTCATTGCCCTAAAGAAATCAGCTCCCCCCAAAAGTAAAATCCACCACCCAACCAACCCCCAGAAATAAAAAGCCTAACTAACAAAACCCTAAGCTACCCATTGCCCTGACATTCAGCTCTTTTTCTTGCCCTGAAAATGGCATTCAGCTCTTTTAAGAAAAGCCCAAACCCTAATCTAAAAAAAAAACACCCCAAAAAAGTTTAAAAAAACACTAACCCCCGAAGATCAACTTACAGTTTCTGAAGTCAATAGGAATGCAAGGGACGCCATTTTGAAAAGGCTCCCTTGCATTGAAGATTCAGTATACGGTGGCGACCGCGCCAGATGTCTTCAGGATGGACCCGCTCTGTGCCGTCGGGATGAAGACAGAAGACGCCGCCGGTATGAAGATAGAAGATGTCGCCTGGATGGATGAAGACCTCGCCACCTGGATGAAGACTTTGCCGCCTGGATGTCCGAACTTCAGAAACTGTAAGTGGATAGTCAAGGGTTAGTGTTAGATTTTTTTTTTAACTTTTTGGGGTGAGGTTTTTTTTTAGATTAGGGTTTGGGCTTTTTTTAATTTTCAGGGCAAGAAAATGAGCTGAATGCCCTTTTAATGCCCATACAAATGCTTTTCAGGGCAATGGGTAGCTTAGTATTTTGTTAGGTTTTTTTATTTTGGGGGGTTGGTTGGGTGGTGGGTTTTACTGTTGGGAAGTCTTTGCATTTTTTTTCAAGTAAAAGATATGATTTCTTTAGGGCAAGGCTTTTTATTTTTATAGGGCTATTAGATTAGGTGTATTTTTTGGAATAATTTCATTTGTTATTTTTTGTAATTTAGTATTTTTTTATTTTTTGTAATTTAGTGTTTTTTATTTTTTGTAATTGTATATAGATTTTTTTTTATTAGTTTTAGGTTTTTTAATGTGTAATTTAATTTATTTAATTGATAGATATTTTAATTTTAGTATAATAGTAATGTTAGTTTAATTTATAGTTTAAACTTAGTTTTTTTTTAATTTCCCAGGTAAGTTTTTATTTATTTTAAGATAGGGATCTTTTAATTTGAATTTAAAGTTAGTAGGTGTTAGGTTTAGGGTTTAATAGTTTAATTTTATTTTTTGGTAATCTGGGGGGCTGTCGGTGTAGGGGTTAATAGGTTTATTTAGTGGCAGTGATGTGGGAGGCCAGAGGTTTAGGGGTTAATAACTTTATTTAGTGGCGTTGATGTCGGGGAGTGGCGGAATAGGGGTTAATATCTTTATTATAGTGTGGGCAATGTTGAGGTGTGGGGGAATAGGGGTTAATAACTTTATTATAGTGTTGGCAATATCAGGAGTGGTAAATTAGGGGTTAATAACATTATGTAGGTGTCGGTGATGTCGGGGGCGGCAGATTAGGAGTGTTTAGACGTGGGGTCTATGTTATGGTGTTAGGTTTAAACATAACTTTTTTCCCTATAGATATTAATGGGGTTGCGTTACGGAGCTTTTTATTCCGCGATCACAGGTGTTTTTTTCTAACCCTCTCTCCCCATTGATGTCTATGGGGAAAGCGTGCACGAGCATGTCAAAGCAGCGCTTGGATTTTGTGCGGTATGGAGCTTATCGTCACCATATTGCATGCACAAGGCGGCTTTTCAAAAACTTGTAATGGCAGCGCTATAGGGGGTGAAATAATGCAACTTTTAATAATGCAACTTGCGTTTGTTTCGCACCCTCTATAGCGCAAAACTTGTAATCTAGGTGATTTTTTTTCGTTTGATTTATTATTGTTTGTGTTTTAATAGGTTAATAATTTCTTTTTGTGTATAAATCAATCTTCATTACACAGATTTTGGTGCACAGGATTATTACATATTTTTTACAATGGGCTAGATTACAAGTGGAGGGCTAATTTATCGCACGCCCGTAAATAACCAGCCATTAATGTGGTAGAAATTAAGGCTACGAAAATTAACTAGATCTCTGGTTAGTTTTTAAAATATGCCCGAATTGCCCCCAAACTTAAGTGTTAGGTTTCCTTTTGAATAAAAATAAATGTAGTGTCTTTAATTTTATAAAAGAATAACTGCACAAAGCAGTTTTTAGGGGTTAAAGTATGCGGATGTGGGGTGTTAGGAAAAAAATGGCACTGAAAGTGTCTTTATATAGCAGTCTATGAGGAACTGCGTGTTCTCTATAAATATAGATGTACATGCTTATATACATACTGTATATGTTTATCTGTATATACAGATATAAACACATAAATATATATGTATATATTCATATATATATATATATATATATATATTTTACACATTTGCTGCCCATCGCTGTGCAAATGACCCCCTTTGCTGTGCTAAGGTTCTGTGCCGTGTATGAAGGCATCAGAGCAAGGCTTCCATTGTTGCTTATGGAAGCGCGTTCTCATAAGCGCAAAGCTTCCATGCAATGAGAATGCAAGGTTGCGTTCCCACTGCGGGTCACCTCTAATACCAATGCACAATTGGTGCTGGCCCTATATGTTTTAACTGTTTTGTATACATATGTGGTTTGCTGATGGCTGCCACATAAAACAGGGTACAGGGAAATGAAAATAAATTTCAAATTTGTCAGAAAAATAATTGTTCTGCTTATTTGCTATAGTGCTTTGCATCCAAAAGCTAAAGTCAAAACAAAGTATATAATTTGTATTTAACAGTTATTATTAAGTAACCCTTTCTGTCTCTATCCAAAACCTGAAATTTAATTTGATGATTTATATTTAACCCTTCTTTGCTGCTTACCTCCCCAGTCTTTTGTTCAATTTGCAATTGAGCAGGTGATTCAGTTTGTCACAAGTGCAAGAAACTGCAAAAAGCTCAGTGTGGCAAGAGCTTAGACGAGGAGTAATTTAAAGGGAGACTAAATAAATTTCATTATGGAACCTAGGTTTCACTGCAGGTATCTTAAGGAGAGTTTATGCTCATATCCAAACAGGTCAGTACTGGAATGTAGTGAAAGATAGAATTCAAAATGGCTGCACCCATAACTGGAGGAAGTGGAGAATAACCTCAAAACTATATTTATAATGTATTTAGGGCCAGATTACGAGTAAAGCAGTAACTATTACCTAAACACGCGCACTAATTCTGCTATAAGTAATTTTTTTTCCATGCGTCACATACCGCTCATATTACAAGTTGAAAGTAAAACGTTTTTACTTGCACTAACCAGCTGTGCAAAAAAAATTAACTTTGAATATCGCGATCACAATTACATATTCTCCTATAGACTTCAATGGAAAGTGAAAAGTGTAAAAAAAGCTAAAACCCTACTCGTGCGTAAACCCATTTGCATTTACTCAAGTGCACTAACCTGATATGAAATATTAATGTTTACATTCAATTGTTCTTCATATAGCAGAATATGTTCTATGTATTCATAAACACATTTCTATATATATCTGATGGATTTTTTGGTAAAATATATATCTATATCTATCTATACCTATATATATATATATATATATATATATATATATATATATATATATATATATATATATATATATATATATATATATATATATATATATATATACAGTAAATATATATATATACATATCCACTGTACATAATATATATATATATATATATATATATATATATATATATATATATATATATATATATATATATATATATATATATATATATATATATACAGAGAGAGAGAGAGAGAGAGAGAGAGACAGATAGAGAGCCCAGGTGTATCTGCACTCTCACTTCTGTATAGACAACAACCAGGGTGCACAGCCAAAAATCCAAAATAGCAAACATTAGAGACTGCACTCACTGGATTAAGTGAAAAAAATCTCAAATTTTAATTAAACATGGAGACATTTCAGGGTTAATGAGGAAGGGGTTATTCACCATGTTTAATTACAATTTGAGATTGTTTCACTTAAAGGGACAGTCTACACCAGAATTTTTATTGTTTTAAAAGATAGATAATCCCTTTATTACCCAGTCCCCAGTTTTGCATAACCAACACAGTTATAATAATATGCTTTTAACCTTTGTGATTATCTTGTATCTAAGCCTCTGCAAACTGCCCCTTTTTCAGTTCTTTTGACAGACTTGCAGTCTAGGCAATCAGTGATGGCTCCCAGATAACTTCACGTGCACGAGCACAGTGTTATCTATATGAAATACGTGAACTAACACCCTCTAGTGGTGAAAAACTGTTAAAATGCAATCTGATAGAGGTGGGCTTCAAGGTCTAAGAAAATAGCATATGAACCTCCTAGGTTAAGCTTTCAACTAAGAATACCAAGAGAACAAAGCAAAATTGGTGATAAAAGGGAAAATTGTTTAAAATTACATGCTCTATCTGAATCATGAAAGTTTATTTTGGCCTAGACTGTCCCTTTAACCCAGTGAGTGCAATCTCTGGTTTTTACTATATATATAGCAATGCTTGATATGTAACCCTTCTTTGCTGCTTATCTTGTGCAATTCTGCCCCTGCACATTCTTGGCCAATCGGCCACTAGCAGGGGGTGTCAATCAACCCGATCGTTTCTGATCGGACTGATTGCTGTCCGCCGCCTCAGAAGTGGTGGACAAGTTAAGGAGTAGCGGTCTGAAGGCTCGCGCGAAAACAGATAATTTCGGATCAATATGGGGCTTGATATATTGGCCACATAGTGTGTACATTTATATATAGGAATATCTATTTATAAATACATAGAACATATTCCCCTATGTGAAGAACATTGGAATGTGAAATATTTACAGTACATACATTTTTTAAAATATGAATATTCCAAAGGGCTACAATGTGCTTAGCTATATGTCTAGATATGTATACATATGTATTTATGTATCAGAAAAATATATAAATATATATTTATTAATAAAAAGTACATCATTTTATATGTGAAGAACATAGGAATATAAGATATGTGTTTTGTACATCACATTTCTCAATTTAGATTTAGGTAAGCGTACATGAGAACTTAGGATTCTGAAGGCACATTATTGAAATATTACATATAAAATATTTATAACAATTATTATAAATTATTAACAATTAACATTACAATGTTCTTAACATAGAAAATAATGTACTTTTATTATTTTAAATATTTATATATATATATATATTATACATAAACACATAAATAGTTATGTACACACATATAAACATATTTATATTCGCTATCTGTCCCTTAGGGGTCAATTTATTAAGCTCCGTACGGAGCTTGATGCCCCGTGTTTCCGGCGAGCCTTTCGCTGCACCATAACCTGTCCGCCTGCTCTGAGGCCGCGGACAGAAATCAACCCGATCGGATACAATCAGGTTGATTGACACCCCGTGCTAGCGGCCCATTGGCCGCGAATCTGCAGGGGGTGGTATTGCACCAGCAGTTCACAAGAACTGCTGGTGCAATGATAAATGCCGACAGTGTATGATGTCCGCATTTATCGATGCGCAGCAGACATGATACGCTCGCACATTAGTAAATTGACCCCTGAGTGTTTAATCTCCTATTAACCCCTTAATGACAACTGACGTACCAGGTACGTCCTGCAAAAACTTGCAGTTAGTGACAATGGACGTACCTGGTAGCGATGGGGCCGTTCGTTGGTGGGTGGGAGCTTACAGGGAGGAGGGTGGGCGGCCCATCGCTACCCGGCATCTGGTTCCTTCAAGTGCATTGTGCACGCCGGATGCCGGGAGCGTGCGGGGGGCCTGCGTGCGCTCGCGTGCGTGTGTGTGCAGCAATCACTGCCACCAATGAATTTTGTTAAGAAGGAGGGGGGCAGCAAACTGTAATTTTTTTTTAATAATAATAGGATCTGGTAGGGTTAGGGGGGTGGGGGTACTGGGGGGGGCAGCTACACTACAGAAAAAATGAAAAAAAAACATTTAAAAATAATAAAAAAAACACTTTATTTTTTGGGGAAAACTGGGTACTGGCAGACAGCTGCCAGTACCCAAGATGGTGGCAATTAGGTAGGTGGGGAGGGTTAGAGAGGTGTTTGGGGGGGATCAGGGAGGTTGGGGGTTAAGGCAGGGGTCCATCACAGCTGAATAATTAAAAAAAACAAAAAAAAAAAAAAAAAAACACCTTTTATTTTAGTACAGGCAGACTTTCTGCCAGTACTTAAGATGGCGGGGACAATTGTGGGGTGGGGGAGGGAAGAGAGCTGTCTGGGAGGGATCAGGGGGTGGGATGTGTCAGGTGGGAGGCTAATCTCTACACTAAAGCTAAAATTAACCCTGCAAGCTCTCTACAAGCTACCTAATTAACCCCTTCACTGCTGAGCTTAATACAAGTGTGGTGCGCAGCAGCATTTAGCGGCCTCCTAATTGCCAAAAAGCAACGCCAAAGCCATATATGTCTGCTATTTCTGAACAAAGGAGATCCCAGAGAAGCATTTACAACCATTTGTGCCATAATTGCACAAGCTGTTTGTAAATAATTTAAGTGAGAAACCTAAAATTGTGAAAAATGTCACTTTTTTTTTATTTGCTCGCATTTGGCGGTGAAATGGTGGCATGAAATATACCAAAATGGGCCTAGATCAATACTTTGGGTTGTCTACTACACTACACTAAAGCTAAAATTAACCCTTCAAGGTCCCTACAAGATCCCTAATTAACCCCTTCACTGCTGGGCATAATACACGTGTGGTGCGCAGCTGCATTTAGCGGCCTTCTAATTACCAAAAAGCAACGCCAAAGCCATATATGTCTGCTATTTCTGAACAAAGGGGATCCCAGAGAAGCATTTACAACCATTTGTGCCATAATTGCACAAACTGTTTGTAAATAATTTCAGTGAGAAACCTAAAGTTTGTGACAAAATTTGTGAAAAAGTGAACAATTTTTTTTATTTGCTCGCATTTGGCAGTGAAATGGTGGCATGAAATATACCAAAATGGGCATAAATCAATACTTTGGGTTGTCTTCTAAAAAAAAATATATACATGTCAAGGGATATTCAGGGATTCCGGACAGATATCAGTGTTCCAATGTAACTAGCGCTAATTTTGAAAAAAAGTGGTTTGGAAATAGCAAAGTTCTACTTGTACTTATTGCCCTATAACTTGCAAAAAAAGCAAACAACATGTAACCATTGGGTATTTCTAAACTCAGGACAAAATTTAGAAACTATTTAGCATGGGTGTTTTTTGGTGGTTGTAGATGTGTAACAGATTTTGGAGGTCAAAGTTAGAAAAAGTGTGTTTTTTTCCATTTTTTCCTCATATTTTATATATTTTTTATATTAAATTATAAGATGTGATGAAAAAAATGGTATCTTTAGAAAGTCCATTTAATGGCGAGAAAAACGGTATATAATATGTGTGGGTACAGTAAATGAGTAAGAGGAAAATTACAGCTAAACACAAACACTGCAGAAATTTAAAAATAGCCATTGTCATTAAGGGTAAGAAAACTGAAAAATGGTCCGGTCATTAAGGGGTTAATGGTCACTTTATTGGACCATTAATATAAAACCTACAAAATTATTGGCAAGCTTAGACTTTACTTCAATAGATTCAATTTAATATTTAACAGTTTAGATTTAGGTTAAATTTCAAAGAAATGTTTAAAGACACATTATTTCAGAGACTGAATCGATCGACTATGCATTTATTGTATCTGACTCTATACCTTTCAATTTTTCACATATTTTTCTGTATTTCTGGGTCTTTTTTTGCACACACTGCCTTCTGTAACTCTGAATAAAATATGACAAACAAAAATGCAAGTATAAGCTTTAAGTATACATTTATTATTCTCTATGTGCTCTTATTTCCGAGGTGAACAAGCTTTAAACAAATCTACTTGTTCCATTGTAGGTAATATATTTCCACCTGCCTTCTGTTTCTACATTTTGTTGTTTTGTTTGCCACAGGCATTTGTAGAAGAGCATCTGCTAACAAAGTTTAAAAAGAGTTATTTGTTGTTCGTATAGGAATAAGCATTTATATTTCATGAAAATACATTTTCAGGCCACTAAGGATGCTGGTTCAAACTGTTTTTATTTGAAATATTTGTCAGAATAGAGGGACTATTTTTAATTGCATTTTCTTCAAAATACTTTCTTACCATGTTGTATTTATGATTGAGTAGTTAAAAAAGTAGGAATGTATTACTTTAATTTAATACTAAAAATACTGGAATTATTGGTTCATACTCTTGTTATGTGTAATGTTCAAAAGTACAGTCTACACTATATAAAGCTCCATATTCAAAATCAAGAGACTCACAACAAATCTGCTTGAAAAACCCCTAGCTGCCGTTGACAATGAAGCGGACTAGCAGACGTAGCATGATATATGTGGCTCTAGTTGATTACAGAAATGTTGCAGAAAAATATGCGCGCTTGCAATATTTCACACTTCGGGCAGCCATATTGGCTTAGAAATGATATTCAAAATGTGTGACTACAAACAAGCGTGTTCTCACAGAAAATGTTCACCATCTTTTTGCTGGTGAACAAAATGGTAACTATTGGTGCAAACAGAGCAAGACATAAGAGCTGAAAAAAAGTACTGAAAATAAAATAAAACTAAATAAAAACATCCCCATAATAAAACTCCCAAATATTTCTTCTCTTAGATTTCAGAAAGCAAGGAGTTAAAAGCAGCATCCACTGCTTAATGCATTGATCCCATGGGGCCAATTTATCAATGTGTGGGCAGACATGATCTACTGTAGCGGATCATGTCCGCCCCACAACAATAAATGCCGACAGCGTACGCTGTCAGCATTTATCATTGCACAAGCATTTTGAGTGAAATGCTTGTGCAATGACGCTCCCTGCACAATCCTGGCCAATCGGCCGCTAGCAGGGGGTGTCAATCATCCCAATCGTATCTGATCAGGATGATTGCTATCCGCCACCTCAGAAGTGGCGAATGAGTTAAGACTTTTTTTTCCGGCGAGCCTGAAGGATCGCATGGAAACTGCTGCATTCGCAGCATGGTAAATCAGCTCCCATGTACTGTATATGTTTCATCTGTCTATAACCCAACTTGTTCCACTCATAAATACATGTCCATTTCATGGTAAGCTCTGTTTTGTTCAAGATTCTTACACCTTTCTGACTCTTCATCCAATGTCATTTATTTAATGTAATGACGTATTGTAATTTACTTACATTTTCATCAGTTGCCTATCATATTGAAAGCTGTTTATTAATAAATACATTAAAATAATCTTTGTTTACTATTATGGTTAAATAAAACACTCTAAACATTTAAATTGATCATACAGTTTTGTACATAAATAAAACACTAAAATTATAGCATAACCTAATTTTTTTATCTCATACCACTGTAGTTTGTGTAGTTTGTTAGCATGGAATGACTGTACGGGTTTATATAGTTACTGAGTATAATCCAAATATGTTATATCTCAATTGACATGCAAAATATGTCAAGGTATCAGTGGATTTTTGCTTCAAGGTTGTTAAATGCATTAGCACGTCTATGTAAAGTACGTTTGTTGTTGTCATCGAGACACTTTACATAAGACCTGCTCTGCACTGTAACTTTAGTTCTGTAGTAGGTTTGGAGGCTAAAAGACAGACTACTGAATCAAATAAAGTGTGCGTGCTCTCTTGTTTAACATTCAAACATTCGCTCACTTTTCTCGTCTTTAACAAATGGTACTTTTGTTTTATTTCATGAGAAGATGACACAGACTGGTGTGAGGGGGACAGAGGGAGAAAGAGGAATATGTAGGACAGAGGTAGAGTAAGGGAGAGTGAAGGGGACAGAGCAAGATAGAAGGGAGTGTGGGGAACAGATGAAGTGAGTTGTAGTAGTGACAGAGGGGGGTATTTATCATAGGTCTGTCGGACCTGATCCGACAGTGCGAATCAGGTTCGACAGACCTCGCTGAATGCAGAGAGCAATACACTCTCCGTATTCAGCATTGCACCAGCAGCTCACAAGAGCTGCTGGTGCAACGCCGCCCCCTGCAGGGCCGCGTTCAGGGAGGTGTCAATCAACCCAATCGTACTCGATCGGGTTGAATTGTGGCGATTCCTGTCCGCCTGCTCAGAGCAGGTGGACAGGGTTATTAGACCGCTGCTTCATAACTGCTGTTTCTGGCGAGTCTGAAGACTCGCCAGAAACACAGGCCGTCAAGCGCCTTTCAGAGCTTGATAGATAGGCCCCAGAGGGGCTGAGAGAGGGATTAAGTGGGAGATAGTGACAATGAGAACAAGAGTTCAACTTATAAAACTTCTGGCGGTGTATGTGCGCAATGTAGATTGCTAAATAACACGCCACTTGTAATCTGGTCCATATTGTATATATATATATATATATATATATATATATATATATATATATATATATATATATATATATATATATATATATATATATATATATATATATATGTGTGTGTGTGTGTGTGTAATACATATATATATATATATATATATATATATTTATTGAGCGTGTATATATGTATATATATGTGCACACACACTAAATGGCCAGAATTATGTCAACACTTCAACTAATTATTGAATTCAGGTGTTTCAGTCACACCCACTGTTAACAGGAGCATAAAATCCAGCACATAGCCATGAAACCTCCATAGGCAAACATTGCAGTACATTGGGTTGAACAGAAGAGCTCACAGACTTTAAACGGGGCACTGTCAGTTTGTTAAATTGCTGCCATACTAAACCCACTCAACTGTAAGTGCTATTTTCTAGGAGCAACTCACAGAGCAGGGCCACCAAGTGCTGACGCATGTACAACATAAACATCTGTTAGGTAAGGTCGGGCAGACTTGCTGGGCCTATGGCTCTTATCTGCCGTCAATATCTATCTGCCCCTGGAAGCAAAATAAGCACAAGAACTGTGTGTTTGGAGCTTGATGAAATGAGTTTCCATGGCTGAGCTGCTAAACACAAGCCTCATATCACCATACACAATGCCAAGCTGGAGTGGGGTAAAGCAAGCTGCCGCTGGATCTGAAGCAGTGGAAACATTCTCTTGAGTGATGAATCAGGCTTCACTATCTGGCAGGCTGATGGAAAACTCTAAGTGTGGCTGATGCCAGGAGATTGCTATCTACTACAATGCATAGTGCCTATTGTAAAGTTTGGTGGAGGAGGGATAATGGTGTAGGGCTCTATTTCATGGTTTGGGCTTGGCCCCTAAAATCCTAATGCTACAGGATACAAAGACATTTTAGAGAAAAACATTATCCATTATTTTCAAGGGAAAGCCCATTCAAACTGGCTAAGCCTGCAGGCAGAACAGACCTTCTTATGTTCTCTTGCCTTCTCTATAAAAAAATGCCAATAGGTATTGATGTGTTCATTATAGGTAGGGGCTTAATGAACAAAACAGTTTTTATATACAAAAATAAATATAAAATAGGAATTGACAACATCTTTAATACTATTCAGCTAGTATAACATATCATTCGGAACACACAGGGAAAAAATAAAGTACAGAAGACTTTGCAGAGGATCTTGAGAATGCTGGAGAAGGCCTAAAATAAAGTTGATGTTCTAGCTGTTAGGCCCTGACTTTTGTGGTCTAAGCTTGTGCAGTTACCTAGTGCTTTGACACAATAACTATAATACGCTGAATAACATCTTTTTAAAATCCACAGAAGCTGGTGGCCATGAGAATTATTAGCATGCACTTGTATTTGTGTCTTGTTTAAGCTGTAGACTATGGGCCTTATTCTATAAAGCTCTTTGGGCTTGTGGGATTCTATAAGAAATCGTGTCAGTTATACACATGCAAGGACAAAAAATTGGTTTAATTCAAAAGATTTGTTTTAGATTTTTCCAAACGTTTGGTTAAGATGAATTTTGTCCATGTGGGCAATAGTTTTGAACGAATATTGGATTAAGATTCATTGCTGTTATTTCCAAAGGAGACAGCTAAGTCTACAAAAATCTTACACTTTTGAATCCGAACAATTAAAAGAACTTCAGATACAATCATGATGATTGACACACCCTGCAATTGGCCGCAAATGTCCAGGGGGCGGCATTGCACAAGCATTTCACTATAAATGCTTGTGCAATGTTAAATGTTGACAGAGGCTCATGTCCATCCGACATTTAATTAATCTACCCCCTATGAATAGCTCACAGAGGCACCTCTAGTCTCCCACCTCCCTATGCTAGATTAAGGCTTGATTGGACAAGCTTTAAAGACTAAAATCCAACATTTAGTGCCTGACTGTCTGTCTCAAACACCAGTCATTAGGACATTGGCAAGACTGGACAGGGGATGAAGGACACATGATTATATATAATTAACAACAAAGGAGCTAATTAACCAAACAATATACCTTCTTCCTGTACATTTCTTGGAGCCAAACAGCACAAATGAATGAATAAATGAATTTCATTAGGCAATCATTCCTTCTTTGTCCATCTTCTCCAGTAATATATTTGGATGTTTGTGCATCGATCAACTCAACGAATCAGTAAAAAGCTTTCAATTTACTTCTGTAATTAAGTTTGCTTCATTCTCATGTTATTCATTGTTGAAGAGATATTTAGATTGGTAGCATACACATGTGTGGAGCACTAAAAAAATTATGCCATCTAGTGCTTTTGCTAATGCTTAACATTCTTGCAAAACTGCTGCTATATAGTGCTGCATACACATGCTTACCTTCCTGCTTTTAAACAAAGGATACCAAGAAAACAAAAAAAATATGATCATAGAAGTAAATTGGAAAACTGTTTAAAATTGTATGCTCTAGCTGAATCATGAAAGAAAAAATGTCCCTATATGTATGTGAAGGCAATGCATTTCAATAGGACTTACAAAAAATCATAATTTAAAAAGCAAATAAAATTAATAAATATTGAAATAAAAATATGTTAAAAAACTTCATGGATCCATGATACAGATAAAAACAGTAAAATACAATACAATATAATATTCGCAATGAGGTAGTCACAGGATAAAACACTCCGTAGCAGTGTATAGATGTGTTAGATTAAGAGTTTTGCGCTAAACAGGGTGCAAAAATAAGGCAAAAAAATTTGTGTTATTGCACTTTCCATAGCGCTGCCATTACGAATTACTGAAAAACCTCCTTGTGCTGTGCGCCGAGTTTCCATGCTTGTGCACGCTTTCCCCCATATACATCAATGTTGAGAAAGTGTTAGAAAAAAACTGCGATTGCGGAATGGCAAATCGCTGTAACGCAACCCCATTGATGTCTATGGGGGGAAAAAGTTACGTTTAAACCTAACACCCTAACATAAACCCCTAGTGTAAATACCCCTAGTCTGCTGCCCCCCGACATCACCAACACTAAATAAAATTATTAACCCCTAATCTGCCGCTCCCCCAACATCGCTAACACTAAATAAACCTATTAACCCCAAATCAGCCAATAGGAATGCAAGGTACACCATTTTGAAACAGATACCTTGCATTCAAATTCAGTGTACGTTGGTGATCTTATGATGAGGACACTCCGCGAAGGATGTCATCGATTTCAAAGATAGCACCGCTGGGATGAAGATAGAAGACGTCCACGAGATGGATGAAGGCGTCTCTGCCTGGATGAAGAGTTCTCGCCGCTTGGATGAGGATGGATGACTGGACTTCAGGAATCTTGAGTAGATTTTCTGGGGTTAGTGTAAGGTTTATTTTTTTATTTTTTAGGGTGGTTTTTTTTTTAGATTAGGGCTTTAATAGGCAGTGTAAAAGAGCTGAATGCCCTTATAAGGGCAATGCCCATTCAAATGCCCCTTTAGGGGCAATGGGTAGTTTAGGGTTTTTTTAGACTTAGGTTTTTTATTTGGGGGGTTGGTTGGGTGGTGGGTTTTACTGTTCAGGGGACTTTGTTTTCTTTCTAGGTAAAAGAGCTGTTAAACTTAGGGCAATGCGCTACAAAGGCCCTTTTAAGTGTTATTGGTAGTTTATTGTAGGTTAGGGGGTGTTTTTATTTTGGGGGGCTTTTTATTTTTATAGGGCTATAAGATTAGGTGTAACTGTTTTTATTTAATAATTTCATTTATTGTTTTTGTAATCTTAGAGTTTTTTATTTTTTCGTAATTTTAATGTTTATTATTTTTTGGGATCTTAGATTTTTTAAATTTTTTCGTATTAGTTTTTTTAAAATTTGTAATTTAGGTTTTTGATTTTTTCGTAGTGTCAGGTTTTTTAATCATGTAATTTAGGATTTTTAATTGGTAGTTTTTTATTTTATTTGAATAGTTATGTTAGTTTTTTTAGTTTAAACTTAGTTTTTTTATTTCACAGGTAAGTTTGTATTTATTTAAAGATAGTTATATTGTAATTTTAATTTAATGTTAGGTGGGTGTTAGGCTTAGGGGTTAATAGTTTCATTTAGTGTTTTGCAATGTAGGGGGCCGGCGGTTTAGGGTTTAATAGATTTAGTTTAGTAGTTACGATGTGGGGGGCTGAAGGTTTAGGGGTTAATAGGTTTAGTTTATTAGTTATGATGTGGGGGGCTGGAGGTTTAGGGGTTAATACTTTATTATAGTGTTGGCGATGTGGGGGGCCGGCGGTTTAGGGTATAATAGGTTTATTTAGTGTTGACGATGTTGGGGGGCATTGGATTAGGGGTTAATAAGTTTATTTAATAGTCGTGATGTGGGTGGGTGGCAGATTAGGGGTTAATAAATTTAATATAGTGTTTGTGATGTAGGAGGGTGGCGGTTTAGGGGTTAATAGATAGTTTATGGGTGTTAGTGTACTTTGTAACATTTTAGTAATGAGTTTTGTGAAAATTTTTGCTCTCAGATGGCGGAATGGATTGTGTCGGTAAAGGCTGTAACACAAGCATTTTAGCCAGACCGCACAACCTGTAATACGGCGCTATGAAAAATCCTGCACTCAAACATCATTTTTTTGAGTGCGGAATGGACGTTGCGTTACAGGATAAAATGCTTACGGAATAGCTATGCCGCCGCGACTAGTAATATGCGTTACCGGCCATTCCACGCGCAATGGCCAATTTTTCAGCAGTATAGCTGTACCGTAACACTTGTAATTCAGCCGCATGTGCGCTAACCTGACCACCTTAGACCTAAATCGCTAGCGACAATGTATGTTTAAATATATATTTAAATGCATATGTACACAAACACATATTTAGAATTGTATATGTATGCATGTATATGTTAATGCCCTTACAGCCCTTTTTTCCCCCAAACACCTTATACCATATATCTTTGAGCCATTAAGATATATATTTTTTTAAATAACTTTCATCAGAAAGTGTTTATATGAGTGTAACTGTGCTTTTAATTTAAGTGTATTTATGATGTTAAATGCAACTTTTTTCTTCCCCTACCCTTTACGTGAGCTCTCAAGTTGCGCTAACTCATAATATGCATGCTATTTCGGTATAGCACAAAAATCCAATAAAAACCTGATATCACTCACACACAACAGTTAGAGCGCCACTCGTAATCAAGTCCTATGTGGAAAATCCCTTCCAGGAGGATATAATATTATTATTTGAAGTAACCTTTTGAATAGTTTGTATGTTTTCTATTAACTGCCATTTTAATTATATAATTATACAGACACAATGCTTATTTTTCACAAATTTATATGTACTTTCTGTTGCTTATTATTGTGGTTTTGTTACTGGATTGTCTTACACTCTATTTATTCTGATATATATATATATATATATAGGATATATATAGGAGGAGAGAGAGTGACCGGGAGATTGGCAGGAGAAGTGTCATGGTGAGAGTGGTAGGCAAGAAAAGTGAAAGGAGTGACAGGAAGAGTGAGTAACATGACAGCAAGAGGAGAGAAAGGTGGGTGAGAAGTATATGACTTGATCCCCTGCTTGATTGGAACCCCTTTTAAGATGTGCTGGACCAGGGCTCAATTCCAGTCCTGCGCTAAGTTCCAGGAGTCCGGCTAGGACAGCAAGGTTTTGCCGGCCCTCCAGCATTTACCATATCTCCTTGACAAAATATCCATTGTCATGTACAATGTAGATTATTGGAAGTAGTGTAGATATCTTAAAGGGATTTATTGTTGCTTGCTTTTATTTGAAAAATATAAATATATAATAAAGCCTCATTAAATACTTTTTAGTCTATAGATATATACAATAGTTTGAAAAATATGCATTGTAACATAGTAACATAACATAGTAGATAAGGTTGAAAAAAGACTGAAGTCAATCGAGTTCAACCTATACAAATCTAAAATACTTTCAAAAAGCTCCAGTTAAGATTAAATAACCTCATTAAAATGTGACCCATTTAATACTAGCAATCATATCCATTAATTTTGTTTATATAAAGAAATTTATCCAGACTATTTTTAAATGTATCTATGGTATTGGCATTCACTACCTCCTTTGGTAATGAGTTCCACAATTTTATTGCTCTTACAGAGAAAAAACGTTTCCGTTGCAGGAGATTAAATCTCCTTTCCTCCAACCTTAAATTATAACCTCTTGTCAGAAACAATTTTCTTGGAATAAACAGAGCTTCTGCTATCTCTGTATATGGGCCTTGAATATATTTGTATAAAGTAATCATGTCACCTCTCAAGCGCCTTTTTTCTAAAGAAAACAGACCCAGTTTGGCTAGCCTCTCCTCATAGGTTAATTTCTCCAATCCCCTTATTAGCTTTGTGGCCCTTCTCTGAACTTTTTCTAGTTCTGCAATATGTTTTTTAGCAATCGGTCCCCAGAACTGCACTCCAAACTCAAGGTGAGGTCTTACCAGGGCTTTATATAATGACAGAATTATGCTTTTCTCCCTTGAATCAATGCCTCTTTTAATACATGCTAGTATCTTATCAGCCTTTGAAGCCGCTGCCCTGCATTGTGCACCCATCTTTAGCTTGTTATCTATTACTACTCCCAAATCCCTTTCCTCCTGTGTTTGGCTAAGTCTTGTCCCATTTAAAAAATACGTAGCCTGCTTTTTTTTACTTCCAAAATGTAGAACCTTGCATTTTTCCGTATTAAATCTCATTTTCCATTCACTTGCCCATAGTTCCAATTTTAGCAAATCCCTTTGTAAAGAGAGTTCGTACTGCTCTGACCTAATGACCTTACTTAACTTAGTATCATCTGCAAAAATAGAGATGTCGCTATGCTCCAAGTCATTTATAAAAATATTAAAAAGAACAGGGCCCAATACTTATCCCTGGGGGACGCCACTGATTACCTTTGTCCAATCTGAGTATGATCCATTTACTACTACTCGTTGCTCCCTATCTTTTATCCAGTTATTTATCCATGAGCTAACATTTTCAGCTATTCCCAGTCCCTTAATTTTGTGCATTAATCTCTCATGTGGCACTATATCAAATGCCTTTGCAAAATCTAAGTATATTACATCAACTGATTCCCCTTTATCTATATATTTACTTACTTCCTCGTAGAATCTACTTAGATTAGTTTGACATGATCTATTTCTCCTAAAGCCATGCTGATTAGAACTCATAATCTTGTTTACACGAATATGATCATCAATATAATCCTTTATAATCCCTTCAAATATCTTCCCCACTATTGATGTCAGACTAACTGGTCTATAGCTTCCTGGATCATCCCTGCTTCCCTTTTTGAAGAGTGGCACCACATCAGCTTTACGCCAATCCTGGGGTACCATGCCTGAGGATAATGAGTCTTGAAAAATTAAGAGTAAAGGTTTGTCTATAACAGTGCTAAGTTCCCTTAACACCCTTGGGTGTATTCCATCTGGGCCTGGAGTTTTATTTACCTTAATATTTTCGAGTTTTTTCCTGATATCCTCTAAACAAAACCCAGTTAGTGGTATGGACTGGCATGTTCTATTCTGCTCCAAAGTATCATTCAATGGTTCCTCTCTTGTGTATACTGAAGAAAAAAACTGATTTAGTACCTCAGCCTTCTCCCTGTCATTATTTATCATGCTACCCTCCACACATTTTAATGTACCTATATTATCCTTCTTAGATTTTTTTGCTATTTATGTACTTAAATAACCTTTTAGGGTTAGACTTAGAATCCTTGGCAATTAATTTTTCATTTTCAATTTTGGCTAATTTGATTGCTTTTTGCATGCTTTGTTACATTCCTTATAAATATTGTATGTTGAGTCTGTACTATTTTCTTTTAATAATTTAAATGCCCTACGTTTTTTCCTAATTTCTCTTAACATATTTTTATTTAGCCATAGCGGCTTTGTTTTTTATTTTTATTTTTATAACCATATGGTATGTGTTGATATGTATATTTATTTAACACATTTTAAAATATTATCCATTTATCCTCTGTATTTTTATTAGAAAATACATTGTCCCAATTTATATTATTTAATGATTTCCTTAAATCGTTGAATTTTGCTTTCTTGAAATTAAAAGTCTTAGTTAAACCTTTATATGACTATGCATATAATTCAAATTATAGTTCTACAACTGTATGCTTGTTATGTAAAAATATAATTTAAAGGGACAGTCAAGTCCAAAAAAAACTTTCATGATTCAAATAGGACATGTAATTTTAAACAACTCTCCCATTTACTTTTATCACCAATTTTGCTTTGTTCTCTTGGTATTCTTAGTTGAAAGCTAAACCTAGGAGGTTCATATGCTAATTTCTTAGACCTTGAAGGCCACCTCTAATCTAAATGCATTTTGACAGTTTTTCACCACTAGGGTGCGTTAGTTAATGTGTTTCATATAGATACATTGAGCTCATGCATATGAATTTACCGAGGAGTGAGCCCTGATTGGCTAAAATGCAAGTCTATCAAAAGAACTGAAATAAGGGGGCAGTCTGGAGAGGCCTAGATACAAGGTAATTACAGAGGTAAAACGTGTATTATTATAACTGTGTTGGTTATGCAAAACTGGGGGATGGGTAATTAAGGGATTATCTATCTTTTAAAACAACAAAAATTCTGGTGTCGACTGCCCCTTTAACGCTATTGACTACTATAACATAAATATATATATATATATATATATATACATATATATCTATGTTATCACTAATAAACACAACAAGCTAACATAAATATATTTTAATTGTTAAGCAATACTTAAAGGGACACTGAACCCAAAAATGTTTCTTTCGTCATTCAGATAGTGCATGCAATTTTAAGCAACTTTCTAATTTACTCCTGTTATCAATGTTTCTTCATTCTCTTGCTATCTTTATTTGAAAAAGAAGGCATCTAAGCTAGATTTTGGTTAAGAACCCTAGACAGCACTTGTTTATTGGTTGGTTAAATGAATCCACCAATCAGCAAGAACAACCCAGGTTGTTTACCAAAAATGGGTCGGCATCTAAACTTAAATTCTTCCTTTTCAAATAAAGATACCAAGAGAATGAAGAAAATTTGGTCATAGGAGTAAATTAGAAAGTTGCTTAAAATTGCATGCTCTATCTGAATCACGAAAGAAAACAATTGGGTTCAGTGTCCCTTAAAAACAATATGCAATATACAAGGCAATGCATACCATTTTAAATATTGAATATCAATGTAAGGCCAGACTACATTATATCTACAATAAACACAAAAAAATGTAAAAAAAGGTAAAAATAAAAATAAAACTAAAAAATATATAGGCCTTCAAGAAACACTGTCTCAGCAGTATCTGTATCAACAATCACCAAATTACACACTGATATAAATATTATAAAATATATGCCATATAAAACAAATATCAATTAATGTATATTAATTAAAAACTTACACCTAGATTACGAGTTTTGCGTTAAAAGGGGTGCAGTGCTAACAAGCAGTTTTCCCTCACCCCTCACCTACAGACAACGCTGGTATTACGGGTTTTTAGAAACCCGACGTTAGCCGCAGAAAAGTGAGCGGAGAGCAAAATTTAGCTACAAATCTCACCTCAATACCAGCGCTGCTTACGGTAGTGGTGAGCTGGGAAAACGTGCTTGTGCACCTGCAAAAAAGCAGCGTTCAGCTTCTAACGCAGCCCCATTGATTCCTATGGGGAAACACATTTTATGTCTACACCTAACACCCTAACATGAACCCCGAGTCTAAACACCCCTAATCTTACACTTATTAACCTCTAATCCGCTGCCCCGACATCGCCGACACCTGCATAATATTATTAACCCCTTAATCTGCCTCTCCGGACCCCGCCGCCACCTACATTATACTTATTAACCCCTAATCTGCTGCCCCCAACATCGCCGAACCCTACATTATATTTATTAACCCCTAATCTGCCGCCCACAATGTCGCCACCACTATAATAAAGTTATTAACCCCTAAACCTAAGTCTAACCCTAAACCTCCCTAACTTAAATATAATTTAAATATATCTAAATAAATATTTCTATCATTAATTATTCCTATTTAAAACTAAATACTTACCTATAAAATAAACCTTAAGCTAGCTACAATATAACTAATAGTTACATTGTAGCTAGCTTAGGGTTTATTTTTATTTTACAGGCAAGCTTGTATTTATTTTAACTAGGTAGAATAGTTATTAAATAGTTATTAACTATTTAATAGCTACCTAGTTAAAATAAATTCAAATTTACCTGTAAAATAAATCCTAACCTAACTTACAATTACACCTTACACTACACTATAATTAAATTAATTACCTAAACTAAATACAATTAAATACAATTTTAAAAAATGATCTAAAGTACGAAAAAAAACCCACTAAATTACAGAAAATAATAAAATAATTACAAGTTTTTTAAACTGGTCGGGAGATAGAGAGGGGAGAGAGATAGAGAGGGGGGAGAGATAGAGAGAGAGGGGGGAGAGAGGAGAGGAGAGTGGGGGAAGAGAGAGGAGAGGGGGGAGAGAGGAGAGGGGGTAAGAGAGAGGAGAGGGGGGAGAGAGGAGAGGGGGGAGAGAGAGGAGAGGGGGGGAGAAAGGAGAGGGGGAGAGAGAGAGGAGAGGGGGAGAGAGGGGGGAGAGAGAGGAGAGGAGGGGGGAAGAGAGAGGAGAGGGGGGAGAGAGGAGAGGGGGGAGAGAGGTGAGTGGGGAGAGAGAGAGGAGAGGAGAGGGGGGACAGAGAGGAGAGGGGGGAGAGGAGAGGGGGGAAAGAGAGGAGAGGGGGGAGAGAGGAGAGGGGGAGAGAGGAGAGGGGGGTGAGAGAGAGGAGGGGGGAGAGAGAGAGGGGGGAGAGAGAGAAGAGAGGGGGGGAGAGAGAGAAGAGAGGGGGGAGAGAGAAAGGAGAGGGGGGAGAGAGAGAGGGGT